>NC_135953.1:106385939-106685939 GCF_053455715.1 Rhinoraja longicauda
GCCTGTCCAAACCCTTAAGAATTTTGGAGTGAAGGAGAAAGAAGATGGCCGCTGGAAAGATGGTGTCAGTGGCTCCTCTCCCCGTTCCCCTCCCCCACCCCATTCCCCCCACCCCATTCCCCCCTCGCCACGACCCCACCCCCCCCCCCCCCCCCCCCCCCCCCCCCCCCCCCCCCCCCCCACTGAGATTGTTTTTGTTTTTTTTTAACAGACAATTTATTTTAACGAAAAAAGCAATTTCCCCAGGTTACAATAGAAACCCTACGGGGACGGGCCCAACGGGCCCACTTGGTCTAGTATATTACTAAAACTCTCTGACCATGTGTATGTGTGTTTGTGCACATTATAACTTTGGTGCTGCGCACAGCCAAAACGGTAAAGTGAAGTTTAAGAATTCACTTTCTAACCCATTTCCTGAAACTCCTCAGCGTCTGACGTCACAATGCTCCACGTTCCACTTCATTTGCTCCTCACTCGCAAAAACAAGATGGCCGCCGGCAGCGCCGCCGCCCGCCCGCGCTCAGTCGCTCCCTCTCCCCTCGCCTCTCGCCTGGCCCCGCCCGGCAGAGACTCACACGTCGGTAGTCAGCGTTGAATGCACGAGCCACTGGTAAGTGCCTTTCGCAGCCAACGGCTCCACGGAGGGGAGTGGGCATGGCGGTCGAGTGGGTGGAGGGGAGGGTGGGGATAAGGGGAGGGTGGGGGGTAGGGGAGGAGTGGGGGTGGGAGAGGGAGAGTGGGGGTGGGGGGAGGGGGAGAGTGGGGGAGGGGGGAGGAGGGGGAGAGTGGGGGTCGGGGAGAGTGGGGGTGGGGGGAGAGGGTCGGGAGAGTGGGGAGGGGGAGGGGAGAGTGGGGGAGGGGGTAGGAGGGGGGTGGGAGAGGGGGGGCAGTGAGGGTGGGGGAACAGTGAGGGTGGGGGGGAACAGTGGGGGTGGGGGTGAAGGGGACAGTGGGGGGGCAGGAGAGAGTGGGGGTGGGGAGGAGAGGAGAGTGGGGGTGGGGGAGGGGAGGGAGGTGGGGGTCAGGAGAGGGGGAGGGGGAATAGGGGTGGGGTGCGGGGAATGCAGGTGGAGGCAGGGCTGGGGGGTGGGGGCAGGGGAGGGACAAGTGGGGGTGGGGTAGGGGGGATGGAGTGAGTCCGTGGGGGGAGGAGGGGGGATAAGGGGGATTGAGTGGGGGGGGGGTTGAGGGTGCTACACCAATACAGGAGATGCTTTGAGTCCAGGGCTCACTCAGTGACGACACCCTCTCCCCTTCCCTGTTCCCCCTCTACGAGGGATGGGCCCAATTGATCCACTTGGTCCAGTATTTTTTTATTTTTTTAAAGAACATGATTGCAAAAGCTCATTATAAACCCTAATACTACACCTTGATATGTTCATTATTCAACTTAAATAGGTTCACTTTTATGTACTTATTTTTGATGGTTTGGGAATATTCTCTTCTGTTTATTGTTGTGTCTATAAAAAGAATTCAACTTGAGCCAAAAGTATTAAGATCAAGTCCAGAAATTCAGTCCCAATGCATATATATTTTGTCTTGGGAATGAACTGTGAGATAAAATTGATCATTAAATGTGATTGAATCCTTCAAAAGCCATAGCGGATGTTGAAAATTTGGATTACGCACTTCCATACATGCATTGCGAACTCGTATGTTGGGTACAGAGTAGTGAGGTTAATCAATGGTGAAATTATGCTATTGCTGTATCGAATAGTGTGGGCCTTGTGCTGGAAAACCCAGCAGAAAGATATAGGCCTACTTGTTTTTTATTCTTAAATGAATGCCTACAACTCTATTGAGGAGTCTGTTGCAGAAGACATCAATGAGATAACCACTGCTGCAGTGATATATTATGTTTTTGCTCATAGTTTAGACAAAGCCAAAGTCTTCACCATTGCCTGAGCTCTCCAATCCCTTTTCTCTGCCACCTCAATATCCAGTTATTAAAATAGAAATGACCGCTCCAATTGATGCCAAGCTGTTCTACAATTCCAATTGGGCATCAAACAATTTACATTATTGAAGCACAAACGTATTAATATTTCACTTTCTGATTTGATCATGCAAGTCCCAATATTTGTTTAACACTGCATAACATTTAAAATGTTAATAAAAATTGTGCATTTTCCTCCTTATATGTCAGTGATAATTCATTAATTTGATAACAAACACATTTATGTGTAACTCCCTCCGATATGTATGTGAAAGGTCACAAATGATGAAAAAAGGAACTGCAGATGCTGGTTTACCAAGGCAAGACATAAAATGCTGGAGCAAATGAGTGGTTCAAGCAGCATCTCTGGAGAACATGATATTTCCAGTCAGGACACTTCTTCAGACTGGAGAAGGGCCCCAACCTGAAACATCACCTACCCAGTTTCTCCAGAGATGCTGCCTGACCCGCTGAGTTACTTCAGCATTTTCTGTCTTGCCAACACAAATTACGTCACTTACATCCATGAAACTGACATGGATACCATTCATCAACAGAATGTACTGACACCAATTTTATCTCGGGTAGCAAAGGCTGAATTTCTGGGCCAAAAGATCTGTCAAAAAATACAAAATGGTTAGTTTAGTTTAGTTTAGTTTATAGTTTATAGTTACAGCATGGAAACAGACTATTCAGCCCACCGACCAACAATCACCTGTTCACACTATCTAGAAACAAAGAACCGCGGATGCTGGTTTATGCAGCTTCTCTGAAGAAAAAGGGTCCCAAAATGTGTGAAGAAGGGCCCCAGCCCGAAACGCAACTCATCCTTTTTCTCCAGAGAGGCTGCCTGACCCGCTGAGTTACTCCAGCACTTAATTGGCTGGGTAAAATGTAAAAATTGTCCCTAGTGGGTGTAGGATAGTGTTAATGTACGGGGATCGCTGGGCGGCACGGACTTGGTGGGCCGAAAAGGCCTGTTTCCGGCTGTATATATATGATATGAACCTACACTCCTGCACGTCTTTGGAATGTGGGAAGAAATTGGAGTGCCCAGAGTAAACCCACGTGGTCACAGGGAAAATGTGCAAACTCCGTACATACAGCACCCGCAGTCAGGGTGGAACCCAGATGTCTGGCGCTGTTAGGTAGCAACTATACCACCGCACCTCTGTGCTACCCCTCAATGCTTGAAACTGTAAATTGAAACTCCATTGCAAAGATTTTGCTGGAATGCTGAGGATCAACTAGGGGATAGACTTAGGGGATAGACTTTTTGCAGGAGACAGGGTGGGAAGAAGTGTAGTCCAGATAGCTGTGGGAGTCAGTGGATTTATAGTAGATAACATTTACGATCGTCCGGCTGTTATTGCTTTCCTTCCTTTGAATGGAGATGCCCGTGATGTGTCTGGGCTGTGCATTGGGTAGTTTGTGTTCTATGTTGAAGCAAGCCACTCGTTATTAACCTTAAAGAAAACTTCTCAAAGAATTCCATCATACTCCATGCAAGAGGTTTCCTTTCACTGACACAGGCACCTGTTACTGGTCAGTTTATTGGGATCCTTGGTATCTGTCAGCTGTGAAGCCATCAAGCTGCCTGAACAGACAATTAAATTAAATAATCTCTTTCACTACAAAAGAGGAATCAATATGAATTTTTTTAATCAACTTTTAAAAATATTTCATAGTGTTAAATAAAGATTGCAAAATATATGTGCAATTAAATTGGAAGTTGGAATACCATAATTATTTCAATTTGAAATCCTAACATGAAACAATTGAAATGTACAATTGTAAAATTATTTTTTTAGTCCAATTTGCGAAGGTATAATATATTAATGATTTAATTGCAATTGAATAATATTTATTTATATTTTAATTATAATTTAACATACTATTAAAAGCGATTTAAATATCATGGTTCAAAGCACAACTTTAAGATATGTTATGGTATGATTAGCTTGTACCTAATTTAAATTTGTGTTAGTAAATGTGATGTCTTGTTGTGGGCACAAGGAACTGCAGATGCTGGTTTAAAGAGAAAAAACCCACAAAGTGCTGGAGTAACTTAGCGGGTTATACAGCATCTGGAAGACAGGACTAGGTGACTCTTCAGTCTGAAGAATGGTCTCGATCTGAAATGTCAGCAATCCATGTCTTCCAGAGATGCTGCCTGACCCACTGAGTTACTCCAGCCCTTTGTGTTTTTTGATTAGTTATGATTCTATGGAGAAGGTTGCAAACAGCTCAACATTTGTTGGTGAGCACATTCACCAGCAATGACTTTGGGTTATCTAGCTTAAGGTATTTGCACACAGAAATCCTAAAGTTACCATCAATTTTGATAGTATTGCTATTATTGCAATGATAAAATTGGGGATAATATATTTTATTCTATCTCAGAATATGTGTCTAACCATATGCTGATAACATCAGTGGTCTGTTGAAGATTGAAACCTTGTGCAAAACTGTTATAGAGAGTTTCAAATGCCTCTCTCCAGAACTCTGTCCCTAAATCATTCAGCCTCTCCATCTCTTCCTTCATCTTTAAAATCCTATTCATTTTCTTTAGCTAGAATTGCAGTCACTTCTAATCTCTCCCTCCTGATCTTGGTGCCTATTGCTATTGTGAAGCAACCTTGAACATGTTTGTGTAAAGGGCCCAATATAAATGCAATTGGAGGTTCTGTTGCGGAAATTGGTTCTGAGCTGATAAATGGAAGCTAAATATATTTGGATGTTCTCTCTCTTTCTCACTCCATTTTACCCTTTATTTATGAAGATAAAAATGACATTAAAATATCAAGAACCCGGATATGACTTTATGCATCATTCTTTTATTACTTTAGATCTTCCATTGTTGCATTCAATTGTATCTTTAATATCCTAAAGGTTCTGCCCCTATTTTTCTCCTAGCAGGTTTTATCAAAAACATTAGCTCTTATTTAAATAAAGAAGCTCATTCTGATATCATTGATAAATTTATTTTAAACTAGTATCATTTCTAATCTATAGCTCCATGTTCTGATTTAATAGAACTATTTTACTTACTTTTGTCTAAGTTATCAAATATCTGATATAAATGAATAAGAATGTTCTATGTGGATCCTTTCATATTGTAGTGACATCTGCAATTATCCTGTTTTGCACTCACGGTCATGTGAGCTTTTCCCATTAGAAATGTTGTGTTCTGACCAATGTATTGTAAATTTCTTGTGGTCTCTGGAAAATTATATCCATTTCTTCTGGTTAATGGGGTGTAACCTCAAACCCTGTGATGTGGGTTCTAATCCATGGCATAACATAGGCTGATGCTTCACTGCAGTGGTGAAGAAATACTGGAATGCCAGTGATGCATTTTTTCAAAAGAAACATTCAACCAACATCGGCCATAGATACACAAGGAACTGCAGATGCTGGAATCTTGAGCAAAAAACAAAGTGCTGGAATAAAAGTGAGTCAAGCAGCATCTGTGGAAGGAATGGACAGGTGTCGTTTTGGGTCAGGGCCCTTCTTCAGTCTGAAGAAGGGTCCTAACCCAAAAACTCACCCATCCATTCCCTCCACAGGTGCTGTCTGACCCACTGAGTTATTGAAGCACTTTGTGTTTTGCACTTCATCACCCATTCATCACCCATAAAGGATCATATGGCACTATTTAAGTTGGGGTGTTCTAAGAAAGGTCTCGACCCGAAACGTCACCCATTCCTTCTCTCCAGTGATGCTGTCTGTCCCGCTGAGTTACTTCAGCATTTTGTGTTCTCCCTGGTTCCCTGCCTAGGTGAATATCTTTCCCTCAAACAACATTACTAATCAAAGATGATTGGGTCATTATGTTGCTGTTTGTTGAACCTCACTGTTCTCATGATAGCACTCCATGACTCCAACCATGACTACACGACCACACAAAGCACTTCAATGGCTAAAGGCCGATGGGACTGTTGTGTGGTTGTGTGAAGGATGACATGAATGCAATTTCTCTCTTTACTGGACTTCATTCCACAGTTGTTTTTAATTGCTTTGCCGGATTATCCAACCTGTGAAAATAATCAACTAACCACCAACACAATCTCCCTTTCTAATCTTCTTGTTCATTTGCCTCATTGATTGCAAACTCATGCAGCCTTTTATAAACAACTAGCTTTGTTTTACATTTAAATTTAATGTGCAATTGTGTTCTCTCAACTGGTCGCAAAACTGTTGCAGAATTGGTTTTGCTCCTTCTGGGAATATTTTACTTCCTTCTTTATCTCAACTGACCTTTGTACCTTGATATCATGGGCAAACTAATAACTTTAAATTTAGCCCTGGTAGTCATAGTTTTAATCTAGATTATGAACAACAGCATCCATTCATCAAATCCAATGAATCTCCAATTCATACTCTCACCCGGCCCCCTTTCCACCTTTGAATTTCTCAAGGATACTCTGCTGTTTAAATCAACTTCTTATCATGTCCTGTATTCAACCAGAGCTGCTTGTCTTTTTATATACAATCATTTCGTTTAAGAAAGCTTTCTCTAATTCAAGCAAATTTGTCATTGGATGTTTCTGTGCCTATTTTATCTGTATCACTTTCAAATTCTAAATCGTGGGGGAATATTATCATGCAACATTATTTTAATTTAATCCTTTTGTTGCTGCATTTGTTTATATATTTAATATCTACAAATATATTGCAGATCAGAACATCAGTCATTAAACGAGGAAGCTCTTTCAAATATAATTGATAAATTTACTTAACACTAATTTAAATTTTAAACTCTGGTATTATTTTTGCCTTAGAGGTATTACACACGGTGGTTAAATTACTGAACTATTGATCTAGAAACATGAGTTCAAATCCCACCAAGGCCGCTGGGAAATTCAAATTCAGATAATTAAATAAATGGGGAATGTATGCCAGTAGCAATAAAATATCGTTGAAATTGTGTTTTTGGTTTGTTTTTTTAATCAAATCTCGTTCTTTAATGTACTAAAAGGAAGGAAATGGTCTATGTTTATCTGACCTGTTCCTGACTCCAGATGAACGAACCAATGTGCTTTGACTGTTAGCTGCCCTTTGAAATTGCTTTCGGGCTCCATAGTTCGTGCGGCAGTGAGGATGAGCTGCACATGCAGGACTTGTCACTGGCGTCCACTTCCCGTCAACCAACGTAAAAGACCGGTAGCTGTCTGGGTCGTGTTTTGCACCAAGTTTATTTTATCTCAGTTCAAGAGATCTTCAACAGCTCTCCGTGATTCCTTCTGAGCGTTGCCACTGGTCAGAGCTGTTTACCGAGTCTTCACCGGAGCTGTTATCACCGGAGGCTCATTAATGCAAACTCACATGGAACAATAAATCAAAGTAATAGATGCCAATCGCAATAGTGCAGTTCTGCGTTTAAATTTAGCTTAAGTGAGGAAAGAAACCAAATTAGACTTCATTCAGTGTAGTTTGTCGACCTGTCCATAAATTGCGAGAGAATTCACCGAGGAAGGAGTGGCGTTCTACGCTTTGTTCTGTCCCTGAAAACTGCAAAACTTCTCTGTGGCATTTTACAAACTAGGGACTGATTCAAACGCAAGGGACCCGTTAAACTCTAGAATCTTTCAAGTGCCCGAGAAATCAGGTTGAGAAGTACAGGAAAACGTAACCGAAAAAACAGCGTTAGTGAGGGTTTTTTTGTTCCTTTTGTAGAAAGAAATGGGATCGAGATATTGTGAAAAGGTTGAAGGACGTTCGGATTAACGTCAATATTTTATATTCTTATGTTAGCGGCAAATATGAAATAAATTCTGAATATTCGATTGAACAATGTTAGCTACTAAAGAATCTGCGATTTTGAACCAATTTTATTTCCTGAGAGAATCCGTCGCTAATTTCACTGGTGAACTGATTTTTATTTTTGTTTGTTCTCGAGGGTCAGATCATTCAGGAACCGTCCCGTGGTTTTGTGTTTAATGTCTTTCACTGTTGCCGAGCTGCACGTTTTGTGGAAACAGATTGTTTTATTAGTCTTTGCTGTGCTCAGCATAAGACCACACACGAACTCTTGCCTTTTGAACCAAATTAGCATGTAATGAACATGGTTATTGGGAAACGATCGAACCAATCCGGACCTTCATCTTAATCAATACAAAGCTGTCGACTTGTGCAGTCACCGCCTGCAAAGCAGGGTTTTAAAGCCCCTGGAACATCAATAACAAATAGCATCCTCTGGTGGTATCTGATCTCTCCTTCAATGCAGTGAATGGCGGTGGTGTGGAACTCAATGGGAAATTGTCTGGCCCTTTGTGAAATATCCGTGTCTCCTGAGTCCGCGAACCCTGGCAAAACGCTGCTCACAAGACAGAAATCACACTCACAAGAATGCGGACTGCCCTTAAAGAGACTTGTTGCACGACGGAGAGAGGCGCTGGGATTTTTTTTAAAGTCTTAACGATGTTCATACAAGATTTGTTTTATTATATATATATATATATATATATATATATATATATATATATAATGTATATATATATAATGTATATGTATATATATATATATATATATGTATATATATATATATACACATATACATTATATATATATATATTTATATATATAAACATAATTGTTTTCCTGACATAAGCCGATTGTGCATTTAAGCAAATCCTAAATCAACAATCTTTGTAACATATTGCACAATATTTTGCTTCAATCTTACATGGAAAAGCACTTTCTCAGCTGAGTGTTTCATCCATTCTGTTTACACTAACAGTCCTGACTTCACGCTCTTATATTCCCCTCCTTCCATTCCGCCAGCAGAGTTGGAAAATCAAAAGTATCTTGCAAACCATCGCTTATTAAAATAGGACGTTTTGAAGTTACGTCAGAGATAGTTCGATACATTGTGTTGCCCGCGTGGTGACATCACGCGAAGGACTTTGCTAGTAAATCAATTATTAATGCCTTCATTTCATTGTGTACAAATTAAGTGACCTAAAATAGGAAATACTGAACGACTTCAGAATTTTCTATCTGCCCAACTGTTAAAACAAAAATCAAAAGCAACTGGAAACCAAATAAGCAAGTCAGGGCGTGATATTTGGCTTTGAGGCTATTTTAGCCACTTATAAAACTAAATTCGTTCTTAACATTCTTTACATCTAAATGCTAAAACATAACGACGTCCCCAGAAATAGTGATTATTATTCCCTCGCAGGAAAAAAAACTGGTGCCTCTCGCTTTCAGTTGAGAATTAATCCGAAACAGCAATCGAAAAAGACATTTCTTAAAGATACCGGGAATTGCAGGTGTTGATTTACTAATAAAAAAAACTCAGTGAGACAGGCAGCATCTCTGGGGGACGTGGCTAGGTAACGTTTAGGATCGGGACCCTTCTTCAGATATTCCTTCGAACATCCCGGCAGAGAACCGATAATATCACACCATTAACTGAAATCCATCTAAAGCAGCGGCGCGAAATTAAGTAGAACTTTACAACACAGGAGCAGCCAAAATAATTGTTACATTTTTTCACATAGAACAGATAGACTGCTACCAACTAATCATTGCTCTATAAATGTCTAGGCGCCCAGGTAAATCGAGATCAAATTTGCACAGGGGCGCAGAAGGAAATTGGTTACACCACAGGTTTCAATCATCCTCTGATTGACGTTTGCTTTGTAACAAATTATTGTTGATTTCTGCAGGTGAAATTTGTGAGAGTCGGTACATCTGGGGGATAACATACTGACACAGCTTACTTTCACTGTTTACATCAATCTGTTGTTATTATGGCTTGTTATCCCACTAAAAAGAAAAAGACACAAAGTGCGGGCGCAGTATCCCAGCGGGTCAGACACGCTGAGTTACTCAAACACGTTATGTATTTTTGTTTTGTAAACCAGCATCTGCAGTTCTTTCTTTCTACGTGTTATCCGCGTTATCCTACAGTGGTTGGGGTGTCTCGCGGACATTTATTTCGTACGTGTGCTGGATGTTCTTTCCCCGCCGATCTAATTGAGAAAAAAAGATTCAACTGCATCTCTGGAACGGGTCTCTTTATCAAGAATTACTGCCGCGAGTCTTGCAGTCCTGGGAATCTGGGATGGTTTCTACCTGCGCCAGCTGTTGTCCTCTGACCCACCATGTGATATCCGCCCCTCCCTTGAGATTCTATGCTGTTTTCGTTTAGGTTTTCCCCCCTTTGTAGCAACCAATATCGTACTTTTAAAAAAAGACAATGCAATAAAGCAATTAAATGTCAAAGTAGACTGGATCGTTTTGGCTAGACTTCGAGATGATGGAAGCAACATACTTCCTTCGCCGTATTAAACGCTGACCTGAACACCAATTGAGATTTACAAGCTTTGTTAATTTGCTTCCCTGTCTGTACAGATACATTAAAACCAAGTTCCCATCCACCTTTAAAAAACAAACGCCGGTCGGTTTTAATTCACCATGTAATTGGTACAAGAGTTCTCCACGCAAACAGTATTTTTGTTCTCCGAGGCCCGCGGTGTCATGAATGGGTGTCTGCAATTGCCTTCGATATTCCCATTAAAGCTACACGCCATTTCAACTCACGGCCTGAGTACAAAAGTCCTGTTAGTTCTCATGGTAATTGATCAGTTTACTGTGGCAAAGTAAAGGCGATATCCTTAAAGAAGATGTCCCCGTGATGGCGGTAAATGACACTGTCCAATTCCCCCCTAATCACTCTTGATGCCGCTTCGTTACACTGAACAGCTTTCCGGTTTAATTCGGCGGATTCCTTCAAATCTAGAGCAGATGTTATTTTTCCCCGCAAACTTTCACTTAAATATTTGAATTTCCGAATTAAACCGAAAGTGCCTCTTTATCCAGCTGCCCGAATTATATAAATCCAGCGCAATCAAGCGTGGAGTGCCCAGACTGAATAATATGCTTACTTAACCAGAAAGGAACCGCTCAAAATGTTAATACCCCCCACCACCACACCATACTTTGTTGTTAAGGTTCAGCACTTGAATTTCTAATCCCTAGAAATACCAGACGAGTTCCATCAGCCAAATCTCCTAATGACACTTAAATTCAGTACAAAAGGTGTGATTTCATTAACTATTATTTGGTGACTGATTTGAGATCCCTGGGTAATCAATCGTAGGATGGATTCCGTTGTAAATTTAGTGCCCTTCGATGTGGAATTACACCTTTTTTTAAAAAAGTATCCAAATTTCACGTCCTACGGAGGGAACACGGAGGCAAATCGTCGCGATATCAGCACCGTTGGTTGGTAAAGCGATTGTTAAAAGTGCCAGAGGTTGCTGGCCAGCTGTGAGCGTGCAGTTGGAGTATACTACAACTCCAAGGAGATAAATCGGCTACGGAGCAAGTGCTAATACCCCCCTGCAAGGCAAAAAACCCACAAAGCTCCAATTGTAAAGAGACTCCCCGAAAGCTGCCGGAACGTTAACTTATTCGAATTATAATATTTATTAAACGCTAACGAATTAAAAATATCTTACTTTTTTTTTTAATCCACAAACACAAATCCTGAAAACACTTGCATTCAGACTTCACAAGATTCCAAACACGAAAATCGAAACGAAATCTATACATTAAAAATTAAGCGCTAATTTAAACCAATATTTCCTTATACAAAATGTATTTTACACATAAATATTCACAGTTATTTTCTTCTGTTCGATATTTAATACATGAGTTATTTACAAGTCGTGGAGCCCCGAGTACTTCCCCTCTCCACCCCACAACTGGCCGCCCCAGTCTCTCACCTGAATATATTACTATACACCTATCTCGGTATAAAAACGTTCCGCCAACCAGAATGCCCGTTGGAGATCAAACGCGCCCTGTCCTTATGAGTAGAGCCATGGGAATTAGTGCTGAGGCTTCTAACAGATCTTCCCATAACTTATATAGGATATAAAAATATATACATCTCTGAAAATGTACAGAGAGGGTGGTGTAGATAGAGAGGGAGAGGGGTGAGGACGGGGAGGGAGGGGGAGAGAGAGCGGGAGGGAGAGAGAAAGGGGGGAGAGAAAGTGAGAGAGAGAAAGAGGGTTTAGTGCTAAATTCGGTGGAATCAAGAATTATAAAGTCCGCCGCCTCTTATGAGCTCTCGTTTTCACTCGTGTGGATGTGCAAAGTGGTGGGTTTGTGTTTCTTTAGCAACTGGGAGATCTTTTCATCGTCGGAATTGGGATCCAGTGGCTTGTTGTATTCATCGTCCTCGTCGTCGTTCTCCGAGGTGCCTTTTAATCTCTCAGTCTCCGAGTCCTGCTTCTTCTTGGCCGTGGCCATCTCTGCCGCGTGCTTCTTTCTCCACTTTGTCCGTCTGTTCTGGAACCAAACCTGAATGCGAAAGAAGACCGGTTCCCCGGGTAGTCAGCGATTAAAGGAATGCATGGTTGAGTTGGTTTTATATATAATAAAATAAAACTTTTTTTGAAAAAATCACCCACCATTATTCGCGTTCACGCCTTGCTCATTGAAAGCAGCCGGCAGGGAAAGCGGGCGCCTCCAGTAAGTAACACAACCCCTGTCAGAAATATTTACCACTTTTGCTTACATTCTAAGATTAAGATCGGCAATTTTGACATCTGCAGGGAACGACGAGGGCTAAATTTACTCGGGTGTAATTTGAGAAACGGGAGGTAGAAGCCAGATGAAGTATCTTGCAGCCTCAAGCTGCCCGGCGTTGCATGGTTTTCGAATTTATCCTGTCACTTGTGTGTTGCTAAACACACAAACGCCCCCCTCCTCCTCCTCTCGCAGAAGCGCCATCGCATTAATTCAACACCCACTTTGCAGAGTTTACATGTTTTAGTGTAGATTTAATCATGTAGCTGCATATATAAATATGACATCTTTAGTAATTGTATTTATGAGTGATTTTGAGTCGCCCTTAATTCTCAGCCTCTTTGGAGGAACTATCTGCCACAATCTGTGTGTAGTTAGTGGGAGGAAAATTAAACACCGCACCGTTTCATCTTATTTCGCTATATATGCCTTAAAATAATAATTTATATCGCAGCGATAAACCACGCAGAGGAATTTGCCAAGTCTTTAACAGGGGGATGGGTTAGAATTTGTAACATCAGAAACGCACGGCCGTTTTCAATATGCACGCGTTTAGTAATGCTGTCACTGACTTTAGTTTAAATGCTGGTGTGATGCAAACTCTTTCTCAAAAATATGTATGTAAGTGGCAATTTTTGGGAGCAAAAATACAGAAACGATTCCGCTTCAAGTTCGCAAACAAATGATCTTGAATAAAAGCAGCTGCGCGTTTACAAAGCAGGCTTTTGATGCCGATGCGGCTGGCATGAAAAAGAAACGAAATCATTTGCCACAAGGAATAAAACTCTGCACATTCCAGAAACAACTGGCAAAATTATATGTCTAAACTGAGCGAAAGTGACAGAGTATATATAGCCTGCTGGTTTTGCTATAATTTAAAAAAACAATTTGTTATGGGCCAATAGATACTAAATGAAGATATATCTATGTTTTTTTAAACAGTCCGATGAATGGCCATTTGGTATTTGAAACAAAAAACCCGTCCATATCATCTCGTACATCGGAATGTAATGAGCGCTTAAATATATGTTTTAATTTCCATATTTTAAGTGTATATTTTCCTAATCTATTAGAGTGCCGAGACTTTTATAAAGCATTTCATTTCTCATTAAAAGAAACGTTTTGACGCGTCAGTTAGAGATTTCTTAAACTTTACTGTATTTTAATCCGGTACAGGAGCACCATTTAAGGTTTGTTAAAACAATCTTACCTTGACTTGACTCTCCGTCATTCCTAGTGAATACGCCAATCTCGCCCTTTCAGGCCCTGCTAAATATTTAGTTTGTTCAAAAGTTTTTTCCAATGCAAAAATTTGTTGCCCAGAGAATGTGGGCCTGGTATGTTTCCTTTTTCCGTCTTTGTCAATCAGCATGGCGCCCTGATCTGAAATTAGATAGCACTGGAAATGTTAAAGAAGCTGCATTATTTACTCGCTAGTTATCGGTAAAATACAATTAAAATGATTGCAGCCACCTCATGCAAATGTATAGTGGTTGACCTCAAATGTGATATGTTTGCATATGCAATAATGCCAAAATAGAAACACAAACATGTTTCTGATTAAAAAGTGGCGATTAGACAACACAACACTTCTTTTGGGTACAACATTCTTTACAAGGAGACACAAGTGTGCTATACAAATAAAATTGACTTGACTTGACTTGACAAGGACAGTTTTTTTTATTCTATCGAATAGCTTAATGGTATGTTTGAGGCAATAAATATGTTTAGGCAGTTTTAATTTGACAAGACATTAATTATATGCTTCGCAACGGGATTTTATCTAATCTAAAAAAGCTATTAGTTCGACCAGGTAACGTGTCTGTTAAATTAACAGAAATATAACTGGGATATAAAGTTTGATTTCAATGGGAAATTAATTGGAAAAAAAACGTTGTTGTTTGCAAAACTGCTCATTAGAATGAACGGAATGCAAATTAGAACGAAATCATTGAGAAATGATCGTCAAGTTGTCTAATAATATTAATGTTTTCTAGATGACTGCAATAGAGAGGGGAGCAGAAAAGAGAATACTTACGGGGTGAGCATCCCAGCCTGGCTTCCCTCCACGGCGGACTTTGCATTACTCCAGGCCAGAAGATGGGCGTCCTACCTGGCAAGTCAGCCAGTGGTTTAGGGTAACGGGCCACGGCTGCCGCCGCCGCTGCCGCTGCCGCCGGGCTGAAGTACATACCGGGTGGCGGGGGACTCAGGCTGGTGTTAAATCGCGGGATTCCCGAGAGCAAGGTAGAAGCGACCCCTCCTCCTCCGCCGCCGCAGCCACCGATGCCTCCTCCTCCAATTCCCCCGCCCATTAGCATCAGCGGACGGTTCAGGATGTCGTTGATGCCGTGAGGAGTGGCGGAGGCCAGTTGCTGTGTCATGAAAGCGGGCAGGCTGGACGTGCACTTGAACCCCGCCGCCGCCGCCGCCGCCGCCGCCGCGGTAGCAGCTGCACTGATAATACCTGGCGGACTCGGGGAGGATGAAGTGGAGGAAACCCCGGCCCCCGTCCCAGCTCCGGGCTGCATGGAGTAAGGGTACAAGGGATTCTTCATCTCAGTCATTGAGTGCAGGGCCGCTAACGGCGGGCTGCTGAGCACGAACGCGCTCTGCCGGCTCCCGTCCATCTGCCCAACGGCTAACATTACCGAAAAGTGGTCAGATTCAGTCCCAACTTCTCACAAGAAAATGAAAAGGCAAGAGAGGAGAACAACGGCAGATTTTCTTCACTTCTATTCCGCTCAGTCCTCCAAACAAAATGTCCAGATTGCTTTTCCTCTGATCCTGTTTTATACCTGGAAGGGGGGTAAATATTTGTGTTTTGTTCAAAAACAAAAAGGTCAACAGAATTATCAAAGCAACGGCAACTAGTGTTGAATTATGTCTTGCCCTGAGAATTTTGGATGCATGATTTTAGATTTTGTTTTTCAAAACGACGGGCTCTAAAGACTTATTGAGCTGTCGCCTTGCCGCCCCAGCATGAGGCAATAAAAGGTTCTCATCACTTGAGGCGCTTTCTGGCCGCGCTGTCTGCAGAGAAAGTGCAAAGAAACTTTCCGGCGGTCAATCAAAGTGGACGGGGCGAAGCAAGACTCGCCTCGGCCGATTGGTCCAGATCGCCGTGACGCAACAAACACTGGCCCAGTCACCCTCACCCAATTGGCTGACGGACAATGCATATATTTGCATATATTTGCCTATTCAAGTGCCATCCACAAGCGGAATCAAGGTTTCAAACTACAATAGCATTTTACCAAAGGTCCAAAGTCCAAGAGAGCCTTTATTTAAACCTTGGAGAGAGAGAAAGAAAAAAAAAACCATCTGCCAAAACATCTGACTTGGTTGTTAAACTAATCCAAGGATTGAACTTTTTATAAGAATTGTATTGACGTGAGATATCCCCTCAAAAGCCGACTAACGGTGTTTGCGTTAAGATTGATCATTGGGTAACATGCGCTTTTCCAGGGGATATGCGAATTAGATTATTTTAATTAAACAAAAGGTAAATGCAGCAAAACACACACACTGGCGACAGATGCCGAACGCGTGTCAGGGTCCAACCCGTCATTGGTAAATGCTTCTGATAAGGTCAAATAATCTGTAAAGTTTATTTTAACATAATTACTGAAGTCAACACATCTGCTTTGAATTAACCCTTGGTTCGTTTAAATCATCCATTTTTATTTATCATTATTTCTACTGATTTTTCGAAATGAAATTAAATTTGATGCATAAAATCAGCCGTGAATTAATGCAATGGTAATATATGCTTAGATTGACTTTTCCCTCCCAAAGCCAGTTTAGTCAGAAGCAGTCGTTTATAGAGAATTGTCAATACTTAATTTTTCTCCTTTGTGACAGCTGTGTGTCCAGAATGACAACAGTGAAGTCGCCTTCCTACCCGTTACCGTTAGCGATGGAGCTTCCAGAATTACAAAAGGCAGCGTAAATGCTACTGTGATTAACTGCTCCTAATGCCATGTGAAATCTATGTCGATATTATCATTATTCCCTGGCTGTGAAGCACAAATTGTGAAAATGAACTGAATATATTCATATCCCAGCCCACCCCCCAGCCACCTCCCAACTCACCCGAGGAACGTCGCCAGTTCAGTACAGGAGATCATTTATCGATCCTTTGAGATCGTTTGTTTTATCAATGACAATGGAATTGGTAAAGGATAAATCAGTACTTCCACTTGGTTAAGCAGAACAAACGCGAAATGCCGACAGACAAAACAAAACACATCATGTTTGGAATATTATGATTTACTTTTCACGGCCTTTTATACATTTTAAATGCAATTGGCGATGTATATTTTTTACTGGAGATTGGCGCTAGTGAAATCCTATTCAATGGATAATTAATACAATTCGGTTATGCATGCAATATGTTTGCTGTGAAGCCAATTAATAGGCACGCGGAAAACATGTAAACTTGTGAGGTTCTTGTAGTTTATTTGCACGAAACTACTAAATAAATGTTCGCGCGTGTCAAAATAATTTGTCCTGATATTATTTGTCTTTCGCAAAATTCCAAGGGATTCCGGCGGGCAAATTTGGCGATTGACAACTTATTTACGAAGATATTTTACTGCTTTATTTAAATAATATCATTTAAAACGAACTACACAATATAGAAGAATATATTCCATGTTCAACATAGCCCAGCAATCCCTCCATTATTTTATATATTCTTATTGCAAAGACGTATGCAGAAAAGATACCTTGTGGATAGAGGCATTATAACAAATTACTGCTATTTCATGCATAACACTTTGGCCCAGATTAAAACCAAACTAGGGAGAAGAGTTCCGACCCGAAACATCACCTATTCCTTTTCTCCAGAGATGCTGCCTGGTCCGCTGAGTTACTCCAGCATTTTGTGTTTAAACCAAACTAAGAAGCGGTGTTTAATTTCCCTCCCACTAACTACACACGGTTTGTGGCAGATTGTTCCACCAAAAAGGCTCAGGTAGTATATATTCCCGAATAAAATTTTGTCTGTTTTCATTGTTTCCGATGACAATTTCCGATGAAATTTTACCACAATTGTATTTTTCTTAAGAGTGTTTCACTCGTGTGCTTAATATGCAGCTATGATTTCAACCGAAACTTCTCACTTCTCAACTCTTGTCCTACACCAACTGTGGAGATTCTGGATCATGTCGTAGGGACTGTTATTTCAAAGACAGTGAACTGAATTAGTTATAACTGTAGTATCACAACACCCAGTTCCACACAGCAGACGTGCGCTTGCAATAAAGTAAAAACAGATTTCTGTATCGAAATAACTAAAAAAATCAAAAAGCTAGAAACCTACCACCATTCGGTTGTAACTCTTCAGAGGAAGAAGCTTCACGAAAGAAAAGAGGTGCGCGGAGTCATGTGAACTGCACACGCATACTGCCACATGCAACGAGCACGTCTCTATGTGACTAATAGACTCGGTATTAAATTACTGTCACCTTTGGGAAATATTTGGTATGTGTGCCATACTTCAATATAATGTACAAAAATCGAAGTATTTTTTTAAAAATCGAGAAAGGGTGCTATTCAAATAGCACTGGTGGGTATGTTTCAACTGGTTACTTTTATGTGTAGGATTTCTGTAGGTCCCTAGTGGGTGTAGGATAGTGTTAATATACGGGGATCACTGGGCGGCACGGACTTGGAGGGCCGAAAAGGCCTGTTTCCGGCTGTATATATATGATATGATGATATATTCTTCGGTCCCTTGGAGCCACTTCGCTGGTTCAGCGGCGCTGAGTCGCTCAGAGCGCGACACCTGCCGGAGAAACCCAATAGCGCAACCCAGAACGCATCAGACTCTTACGAGGTCTTTAGAAATAGTAAATCACCGTGTCCGTGCAAGATCCCGGAGGAACGAATACTGACACATGTATGTTTTTTAACCATCAGTTGCAAGTCGGGAGATGTTGGGTTATTTTGACTAGGTTTGGATTGAGAAACACTTGACAGTGGCTGGAATCTGGTTTAGTAGAAAATGCACTTTGCGTATCTCACCGGTTTAAGGGGGATAATTCTAAATTATCTATTCATATACTAATGGCCTCTATTTCGCCGAAACAACTTAATATGTGCCCCCTCTCTATTTTAAAATGTCGTAATAGTTTGCATCCACATTGTGACAAATTCTTTGCAACAGCGATTTTTTGTCTCACTCGCGGATTCTGGTTGAATTGAAGTCTGTGAAAAGTTGTTATTTGTACCGAGAAGCAGAACGTGAAACATAACAAGACAGAAAGCCAATAACATCACACCTCCCAACACTTAGAAAAAAGGGCTCGTCTATTTATGTGGGAGACGCAGTCATTGCAGTCGGAGGCGAAGTTTGCGGACTGGAGGTGTGTTTCCGCTAATGATTACTTAATTATTAACCGCAATAATCTGTTATTCACTGCTTGGAAAAGTGAACAGCCTTTAGTTTTCCTACTGGAGTCAATAAGGTCAGATCGGTCTGACGAGGAGTCTATTGCAACATTGTGACCAGGGAGCTAATCTGGAATCCAGATCGCTTAATCGATGTGGCGCCGCAGAAATGCCAAGAGAAACAGCAGCAACGAAATAAAGCAATTCGGTAAAGGTGCGATCAGTAGCCAGGCATGCAGCGAGTTAACGGGGTTGAAAATACGAGCAAGCCTTTAAGATTTATTTTTTCTCTTTAATATTTATTCTTTTCTCCCTCTGACAGTTAGCGGCGCGGAAGCGGAGAGGTAGCTAATCGTTTAATCTCTTGCATTTGCTATCTATTTACATAACCTATGCATTACACCTGGAGACAGAATGGCCACAAGTGACAAGCATATCTTTTTTTTCAGGGAAACTATTTCACGTAGGCGGAGTATCTCGCCGGTTTCATTATATGAGCATCTGAAAATGTTGTATTCCGGAAATAATGCTGCTTTACAGGATTGTAATCTCTGCTTTCGTTTTGAGTGCAAAACGTTGGGAACAAGAGCGAATGAATGATCCAAAATGTGTTCCTCCGACCTCCAGCCTTGGTATGTTTATGCCCGCCGGCCATCTGCACGGGAATACGGGCATCGCGACTTACATTGGGTTAAACGCTACTCTCTTTATTACAATCGTTTCAATTGTTTGGTTATATTGTCCAGGCTGTATTTACGTTCCATTGGTCTCTTTTAATGAATGTACTTTTAAGCAGCAGACCGTCCTTTTTGAGAGCATGCAGTCCGTTTATTATCCACGGGAATGCACGAACTCCTCTCAATTTCAAAGCGTGGATTAAAATATTTGTTTTATATTTCTAGATCTGTTCGCCAGATTCGCTCTCTTTCGACTTATGCTCGACATAATAGTATTCGCGTAACTTTGAAAATCTTCCGTCCAAAGTTCGGAGCCACTGTATGTATGATATTTTTGGCCAATACATTTTGACAGCACAATTAGGAATACAATTAGTCTTTAAATTGCTATTATTAATTTAGTAAGACTGCAGGAAAGAGACGGTATCGGTTTTGGCCTTACAAATTCTAAACTGCGACTTGTCAATGGTCCCATTCCGATTTGTCTTTTTCATATTATTTAATGACACGGACACTAATTTATGCTTGCGTTTCAAGTTATGCTGATTTGCCCCCCCCCCCCCCCCCCCCACCCCCCCCACCTCGCTGACAGTGATGCCAGGGTTTATTGTACAGTCTCCTGGAAGACCTTTTAAAATACATTTTTTAGGAAAGGGCGTTCGGGCAACATAACGCAAACGGTTTAACGTGATTGTTTATTATTGAGTAACTGTACGGAACTGTACACGGGGACGGTGCCATCTTGAAGAAGAGTTGAATAGGAACATGGTGTTAGTGTCCAAGGAAGGAGGTTGATAAACAATGAACGAACGCATGATCGAAGTTAGAAGGGGAACTAGAATGGGAAAGACGGAGATGCCATCTTACCATATTGTATGGAACTGAAAATAAAAATAATTTTTCCTTGTGCTGATATAAATATCATTTGAAAGTGGATTGATGCAGACCATTTCAACTAATACCGGCCCAATAAATAAAGTTACGTCTTCAAGAAAACAATTTTTGACTCACAATGGAACCAATCTTGTTATGAAGATTTCGCCGAGGGGGTGTGTATCTCCATGTTAACTGCCTGTTAATTGCTCTCACCTAAATGTCAGTTCGCAGAGTTTTATTTCACCCGGCACTTTCGGGAGCTATTGTCATAAAACTTCTGGAGTTAAAGTAATAACAATAGTGGTCTTCAGTTTTCATACAGTATCGGTATGATGGTTTTCTTAAAGAAACGTGCTGGAGCCTTCTTCAACACAGATCGTCTCCAGACACAACCAGAAGAAGGATATGGAGTGCGTTCACCTGGGATTTGATGTTCTCAGATCAAGCCAAAGAGCAGCATTTTGTTAAAGATTGACGCAAAAGATTGAGTAATTCACCGGGTCACGCAGCATTCCTGGAGGAAATGGACAGGTGACTGATTGTATGGGGGGGTAGACTGGAAGCAAGAATTACATATTTTTAAGAAACATTTTCTCTCTGTGTATCCAACAGAGAAAAAAATGATTTTAAAGTCTTTCATCGTGAACGTTTTTTAAAATCTAGATACGGAAAACTTCCACGTCAGAGGACAACACAAAGCACGAAAGCATAGCGTCTGAATTCGTTTCTCTACATCTAACACATTCAGTTTCCACTAACATAGTTCCCCCGGCGCGATCTCTCCCCTGTCTAAGGCAAAGACCGCATTGTCATCATAAAATGCAGAGATCATAAAATCACTCGCGACTTACATAAAACGCATTGAGTAGTAGATCGATTGGCACTAATGGTGCCGTCTGCGGAAAGGGAAAAGCATCTCCTAATGGGAAGAATTAAATAAAACACAGAGGTGAAAGCAAGAGAAAATCCAAAGTGACGCGTGGACACGGAAAGCGTGTAAAATTACCGAACTCGAATCAGCTGCTCTCTGACATCTGGCATGGGTGGATATCTGTTATTCGAGATAAATAAAACGCCGTTTCAAAAGCATTAGCAAAATGTTTAATTGCGATTTAAGTACCGCGGTAGAAATAACACGCACAATGCAGTAACTGTCTTAGGTGATAACGCGCTTGTATACATGCCCTGTGGAAATCCCAGAATCCCGTTTCCCTATTTAGAGTCATAGAGTCACACAACATGGAAACAGGCCCTTCGACCCAACTTGCCCATGGCGACCAAGATGCCCCATCTACACTAGTCCCACCTGCCCGTGTCTTTGCCCAGACCCCTCCAAACCTTTTTAATCCACGTACTGTATCTAATTAAATGCCCTTTAAATATTGGTATTGTATTAATTATGCTTTACTCTATTTCTTTTCGTTTCGTTTTCCACCTTATCAATCAGCATTGAGATGTGGGTGGTCATTACTAAAACTGAAGTCTGGAGAAGGGTCTCGACCCGAAACGTCACCCATTCCTTCTCTCCAGAGATGCTGCCTGTCCCGCTGAGGAATACTCCAGCATTTTGTGTCAATCTTCTGTGTAAAGCAGCATCTGCAGCACCTTCCCCCACGTTACTAAAACCTCATTGTTGAATAATTCACACCATCAGCGCCAGATGAGAGCGCTGTCTTTTAACACGTGGTTTGATATTATATCTTGCTGACATGTTTTCTTTTCTCACGTCATATATATATATCTAAGTAGCTTCACGGTTTGTTTCCCCCACCCCACCCCCGGTAAGTACATTTTCAAGCAAGTGCATCATGATTGAAGTTGGGTGAATGGTCAAAAATAATGCATGTTATTTTTTTGCCCAAACAGCTGGATTCTGTGCAGGACCTTGGCTTTTAGATGGTGATCCCGAAGCCGGGAAGTGGCTCACTGGGCACGGCCCTGGTTGCATTTAAGGAAGATTTAATGTGAGATGCTGTGATCCAGAAGCGAAAGAAATGAATCCCGCGGTCTAGCGGAGAATGGGAGAAGCAAGAGAGACACAAGGAACTGCAGATGCTGGAATTTTGAGTAAAACACAAAGTGCTAGAGTAATTCAGCGGATCAGGCAGCATCTTCCCATCTACTTCCCATCTACTTCCCGGCCTTCTTCCCATCTACTTCCTCATACATACCCTTTAAAACAATGGACAGGCAAAAGATGCTGCCTGACCATCCGAGATACTTCAGCATTTAGTGTTTTACTGGAAGACGCAATAGTCCACCCACTTTGCCTGCAACCGTCCAATTGATTCATACACTGTAGTCATTCTTGGTACTTTAGCAGACTGGACGTGTGTGTGTGACTGTGCGTGTGTCTGCGTGTTTGTATGGGTGTGTGTGTGTGTGTGACTGAGTGTGTATGGGTGTGTGTTTGTGTCTGTGTATACGTATGTGTCTGTGTGTGTGTGACTGTGCATGTGTATGTGTGTGTGTCTGTGTATACGTATGTGTCTGTATGTATTTGTGTGTGTGACTGTGCGTGTGTATGGGTGTGTGTTCGTGTGCGTGTGTCTGTGTATACCTATGTGTCTGTGTACGTATGTGTGTGTTGGGCGAGATGGTCAAGGGGTCAAATGAAAAGTGCTTTAAAACTGAGGATTTTGTTTTCAATTTCACAAATATCTCCATGGGAAACGTGTTGGCAGAGGAATGGCCCTTCTCTAAAATAATTGAAGTCCAACACTCTCTTGCCCATGTCAAGAAAATTGCTTTTAAATTTTCATTTTTATTGTCACAATTAATTTACATAAATAGCTATTTGCATTTTTTTTAAACCATGGCAACATCATAACTGAAATCTCCACAAGATATATAACTAAATTTCAATTCCTGTCAAACAACTTACCTGGAGGCAAAATAAATACTTTTTAAAAAAGTACTTTTGGTAGCAGGATAATAAAATGGAGAGACAAGAGACAGTGAAGTGTCTTCAAGGTGTCCAAACTTTGAAGAAGTTTTCCTCCACCCTTTGAGGGGGGTTTTGTGCTTCCCTCTCTTACTGCTCCCTCTTAGTGGTTTCTTCTGCTCTCCTGTTCTTCAACCTTATGCTTACTAAGGAACACCCTTGGCCTACCTTTCACCTTCCAGCCTCTGTCTCACCCTTCCCCTCTCCCTTCACACAGCTGTCCCTCCTTTCCCAGTGCCTGTCTTGATGCAGTCTCAATGCACAACATTGATCATTAATTTACCCGCACATATGCTACCCGTCCCTTTGAATTCCTCCAGCAGTTTCTATTTTGCTTTAAATCTCAGCATCTGCAGTCTCTCGTGTCTCAAAGTCATTCTTATATTCAGATTTATTTTTCAATGCTATCTTTGCTATAAGTGTATATGGTGCACTGATGTGCGAGTATCATGATATTTTCTTGCTTTACATATATTTTAAAATAAGCATTTGAAATAGCTAAAATTTGAAGCAAACTATACATATGACTGGTCAATGTGAAATGTTTAAATGAGAAATGTACCTTTGTCATTACTATCATCCGTGCAATCTACTAGTAACCTAAGTTAAATGGAAATAGAAGCAAAAATAGTGACCACAATTCTGGGTCTAACATTTGTTGAAGGAGCTGTCTGTAATGGCAATCTTCAGCTCCCCAGTAGCAAGTCTTTCCCTCAGACATTCTGTGCTGGCTTCTTCCACTGCCAGGGGGAGGTCAAACACCAACTAGAACAACACCACACATTTCATCTGGATAGTCTACAACCCAATGGTATAAAGTAGAATTTTCCAATTTAAAGTTAACCACCCTTGTTCCTTTCTCTCTCCTTCTTATACACTCATGTTCTTCACCCTTTTTTCTCCAACCATCTGCTTTACCGAGTTTTCATTCTCACCTTAAATCTATGCTCTCTAGTATTTTATTTTTCCATCAGGGAAAAGATTTTGACTGTACACTCTATCTCTGCCCCTAATAATTTTAAGTACTTGTATCAAGTCTCCCCACCACCTCCAGTGTTCCAGTGAAAAAAATGCAAGTCTGTCCAATCTTCCCCTGTAGCTAATATCCTCCAATACAGGCATCATGATCTCATAGCATCATAAAAGATTTTGCAGTCAATGAAGTCCTTGGAATAGTTAGATTTGGAGATGGCATGCAGCTAATTTTGTACATTACTGAGTCTTAAAAAAAGCACATTTATCCTTGGTGCTTCACAGGAGATTAATGTCGACACTGAGCTGTAGAAACATTATGAAAGGTGGCTAAATGCTTGGAGCATCTTGAGAAAGGTAGGAAAGGTGAAGAGTCAAATAGATTTAGAGAGAAAATGCAGGTGACGTATTTGCTGTTGACATAATGAGCAGATAATCTATTTTAGCAATATGTTATAATGGGCCATGAGAAGCCAGCTATCTTGTCAAAACCAACATTAACCTGTACTTATACTGCCCAGCTCCATTTTGAGTACCTCAGGAACAGTCCCAGAGATAAAGAGGTTGATAAGCAGGCAATGAAATGTTTAAAGGATGTCAAGCTAAAATTGAAGAACCATGAAAGAAGTAGCTTCAAGGAAGAAGACAAGCATCAGCTTATTTTGAAAGGGGCTCTAAGAGTGGGGCAGAGATATAATAATTGAATGTAGGGCCAACAGTAGGGGAGTAGGCAAATGGAACATGCAAACTAATCCAGAGTTAGAGGATTAGGCAATTGCGATCTGACCAGTATGGCATAAAAATTTCGAAGGTAAATTAAATACTAACCTTCTAACCCTTTTTCCGGTCATTGGCTTACCTGAGGAAGTATGCAATTAAGATGAAGAAAATGATTACTAAGAAGTGTAAAACAATTTCTGACAGGCAATGACTGATCAGAGTGGATTCTATGTTCTCATAACTGTTATCATAAATTTAGTAGGAAGTACTAAAAACAAAAGAAAATAAATCAGTGGTAGACCAAAGAAATCAGTTCATGCTTAAAAAGTCTTTCAGTAATTCTTAAAATGGAGAACAATCTCTTGCACTGTAATCAAATATAATTAGAAGGTTCATAATGCAAAATTTTCAAGATGCAATTACCTAGAAAAAAATAGTAATCAATATCCCTGGAGTATCCTGTAATCATGTCTGATTAAACAAACCAAGCAAAGTCACTTTCATGTCAAACACTGCTCAAAATTAATTCAGTATCTTCAACAATGCAAAAAAAGTATATGAAATTAAACAGAACAATGCTATTCCCTTCTTTTGACAGTTAATGGAAAATAATATTTATGATTATCCAATCAAACATTGAAAAATTCCTGTGTTAGATTATTCAAGTACCCCTATTTTATTAAGGAATTTCAATCCTAACACAACCTTATATTTAATATATAACATCTACTAATGCAAAATGCTGGAGTAACTCAGAGGGACAGGCAGCATCTCTGGAGAGAAGGAATGGGTGATGTTTTGGGTTGAGACCCTTCTTCAGTCTGAAGACCGAGTCTAAAGAAGAGTCTCAACCCAAAACACATTCATTCCTTCTCTCCAGAGATGCTGCCTGTCCCGCTGAGTTACTCCAGCATTTTGTGTCTATCTTTGGTGTAAACCAGCATCTGCAGCTCCTTCCTGCACATATTGTGCATACCATGTTCTGTTATCATTGTGACATTAAATAATAAGTAAAACAATGGATTCCATTGTAGAATTTCCCAACAGTAGGCTGTAATATGAGATTAGATGTCGAATGAGATTTGTAGAACAATAATTCTCATTTAATTTACCTTTGAAAATTGTATGCCATACTGGTCAGACCCAATTGCTTTATCCTCTAACTCTGGATTAGTTTGCATGTTCCATTTGCCTATAATTCTCAGGCACCATATTCTAAGATGAGAAAATGCTTCTTTGGGTTGAAGTTTGTAGCTGACTTACTCAATGTGCATATGTTTACTTAGCACTAGTGATCATCATGCCAACAGCATAAATCTTCCATTTCTTTGCAAGTTCCCTTTAGTAGTATACCATATTTATTTGAGTTAAAACTATATTAAATGTACCACATGGGCAGTGGAATAGAGTCATAGAGTGATATAATGTGGAAACAGGCCCTTCAGCCCAACTTGCTCACATCGGCCAACATGTCCCAGCTACACTAGTCCCACTTACCCACGTTTGGTCCATATCCCTCCAAACCTGCCCTATTCATGTACCTGTCTAACTGTTTCTTAAATGTTGGGATAGTCCCATCCTCAACTACCTCCTCTGGCAGCTTGTTCCATGCACCCACCACCCATTGTGTGAAAACGTTACCCCTCAGATTCCTATTAAATCTTTTCGCCTTCACCTTAAACCTATCTCCTCTGGTCCTCGATTCACCTACTCTGGGCAAGAGATTCTGTGCATCCACCTGATCTATTCCTCTCATGGTTTTATACACCTCAATAAGATCACCCCTCATCCTCCTGCCCTCCAGGCAATAGAGTCCCAGCCTAGTTAACCTCTCCCTATAGCTCAGGCCCTTTAATCTTGGCAACATCCTCGTAAATCTTCTCTGTACCCTTTCCATAACATGGTGCCCGGAACTGAACACAATACTCTAAATGGGGCCTCACCAATGTCTTATACAACTGCAACGTGACCTCCCAACCAACCAATAGTAAAATGATTAACACTCTGGTAGTATCAAAATAACATGGGACAGAGGTATATATGATTTATTTTATATGCATGATCATTGTAATACCATCAACCTTTTAAGAAATTATTTCTTCTCTCACCAACATTATTGTGTTAAGATATGTCTAATGCATGTTAAAATATCCAACATGCATATCTGCATCTAAATATATAAATTTGGCAAATCTCCATTCATTATGGCAAATGTCTTTTGGGGAGTGGAACAGGTGCTATTATCATACTATTGAATAGACTTCATAAACTAACAAAGATAATTCTGATCTCTCAATCTATCTCATCGCAGACCTTGTACTTAAAAAAAAATCTTTCTCTGTCACTGTAACACTATGTTCTTCACTGTGTGGTGGTACCCGGGGATTAGGCCACTCCCTGGATCATCTCCCTCAGTACGGGTTGGACAGGGCTGGGGGAAGGACTAATGTTACGGGGTTTGCCTGAAGGGGCTAGAGAGAGAACTCGTGCGTTAGACTGAAGAGAGTGGATGTTCTGTTGCTGGATTAAATTACAGTTAATACTTACCTGGCGTCTTGTCTGATTCCGACCGCGTCCAAACCCACTACACTGGTGACCCTCGACATTTCCTCGCAAGTCGCGATGGACCCGAATGCTCCTCAACACGCACTACCCGGTCAACTGCCCCTGGACCCTGCCAGTCAACTACCCCTGGACCCTGCTGGTTAGCCGCCTCTGGACCCTGCTAGACCACACCCCTTGGACCCTGCCGGCCGCACCGCTCTCCACGCCGTGGCGTTGAAGCTGCCTCCTCTTTGGACCGACGAGCCTGATTTCTGGTTTGACCAGGCCGAGGCGCAGTTTGCACTGCGGGGAATGACAGCCGACGCAACCAAGTACTTTGACATTATCAGCGCCCTCGACCAGGCCACTGTGTGATGGGTCAGACCTTTCCTTCGCGCCCCCCCGGTGGCTAATAAGTATGAGGGCCTCAAGGCCCTTCTCCTTCGTAAGTTCCGCCTCAGCGAGGCCGAGTGGGTGACCCAGATCTTACGGATGACTGGCCTGGGTGACCGCTGCCCGTCGGCCCTGCTGGGCGATATGCTGGCCCTTATGGGCGGCCACGAGCCCTGCTCGTTCCCGGGAAACGCAAGGGCCGGCCGCAAGTGATTGCATGAGCGGCCGGCCAGATTCATCGAGTTTTTGCGTGGGATCTCCGCACCGGGGCTCGTTTCCTTGTGGACACAGGGTCTGAGGTGAGCGTACTTCCCCCTTCAAATGATGACATCCACTATGGTAAACGCGGCCCCCTCCTCACTGCAGCAAATGGGACTCCAATCCGCTCGTATGGGATGCACACGCTCTCCCTCAACTTCGGAGATGGCCGCTTCTCATGACCATTCGTCATTGCTACTTTGAATGCAAAAGAAGCACATGTCCTTTGTGGTCATTCATAACATAGAACAGAAGAGAGAGAGAGAGGACTGTGGGGATCCAACAAAGTAAATGGAAGTGATCCTGATGAGCGAAGTATTGGAAAGAAGAGATTCCGCTCATACCCGAAGCATCGGTAAAAGTAAAATCAGAAAATCCTCTGAACTGAGACAGAATTAAACCTACTCTCCTTTATTATCTGTCAGTAAGACTCAATTATGTGAGCAAGTATGACCAAGTGCTTCAGTGCATATTAAGTACCATTTTAGTACAATCAGTGTCTGTGACTCTGATGAAAAGACAAAGTTCAATGAAGGTTGATATCAAATTGAGCTGTAAAGAGGATGCAAAGAATCTGCAAAATAAAATCCAGTCAGGTTAGATGGGTAAGTACGAAGATGATAAATGGAGTGTGAAAATAGAAAGCCATGTACTTTAATCGGAAGGATAGAGGAACAATGTAAATTGAATGGTGGGAAACAAACTAACATACACCACATGAAACGCAAAAAGTTAAAGCAGATTTGGAAGACAATCATAATGTCAGCTTTTATTGCAAGGAGTTTGGAATACAAGATTAAGGAATTCCTTCTACAATTATATTGTGGTTACACGTGGAGCATTCCATGCAACTTTGGTTCTCCTACCTCAGGAAGGGACACTTGTTTTTGATATAATCCAGTATGGATTCATTCAATGGATTTCTGGGGAAGAGAATATTATGGTTATCATTTCTTCAGGTGAGTTCAGAAAAGAAAACAAGCATTGATCTTTCATTACACAAGACATACACAATTCTAGAAGAGATTGAGAGAGTTGATGCTGACAGCTTGTTTTCTCTCATGGGTAATCTTGAAATAAGGAGATAGGCAGAATGATGGGTCAGTCTTTTAAGAAGATTGCAAACCTTTTGATTGTTCCATTCCATTCGGGTATTCTTCATGGGCATCTTTCTAATGTCAAAAGACCACTTCCAATAGTTACAAGGTGGTGCCACCCATGCAATTTTGAACAAAACTGCTAAATTGTGCTACATATCTCATGGGGTTCACCAGAAACTGGTTTTCAAATGTCCAGATGATAACCAGACAGAGATCATCAAACTGAGAACCAAGTTGGGTTGAGAATACCAACATTAGAACTGAGTTGACTACTGTTAAAACTCAAGTGTTTACAATTGCTGTGGGAATTTATATCCTTTCATTTAAAACTATAACTTAACATGACATAATACAATGGAAATATATTACAGGGTCATTATTCCAGCCATATACCAAATCTTTCTGTAAATTTCATTGATCTAAACCTCTGGCTGCAATGGCTCTGGCCTGAGGTGACTGCATTTAGAGGACAATTTCACAGCAGAGAATGCAACCACTGGTAGTTGAAAGAGGGTTAGCCACAAGCATATCCACTGTTGGCAATAGCCATTTAATTACTTTATGAACCAGTATCATACTGATTAATATAGTGTGATCAATGTATTTTTCCTTGCATTAAACTTCTTGGCCAGTAAGAATACTCCATAGTGAATTTAAAATTCCGTTAATCTTTTATCACTTACACGTTTGATATCTCCAGGCTGTCCAGGATATTCTATGTAGGATGGATTACCAAAGACTATTTAAGATCTTACACTTATTTTATAAGAATGGGAGATGACATTTGGCCCACAATTGAGATATAATGGGAACGTTGAGGTTTACTAATGAAAGCAGAATAATTTGTTTTAATGTCTGCTGTTTGGAAATGACCCGATTAGGTAATGTGATGGCAGTTTTTTAATTTCTTCTCACTTCATGTGTGCTGAATGGTTCTTTTCCTTGTTGACATTCTTTGCCAAAATGGGGTTGGACAGTTTTACCTTGTTTGCACCTCTGGGTATAATTCCATCTCATGCCGAGTGAGGCAAATGGCCAATGTACAAGGTGGAGATATTTTAACTGATGGATTAGAACTGTTATCCTAATGCTGACATTTAAGCTTGGTACAGTCATGCTAGATCTTGGAAGTTTTATTGTCCACTCAATCAGGGCCAAAAGTTCTATTTTCAGACAACTTAGACATCCAACAACAAATGGCAACCTAAGTGCAACATTTTTATATTAAGCTTATGATCATAGCCTGAAAGAGTTATGGCATCCACCGTTACACGAGTGTCATAACTTAGCATGCAGCACATGATACCACAAGTGCAAAGCAAGTTATTGAGTAATAACTTTGCCCATTATGGAGATATCGCGGCAAAATTGACTGGGATAGATTAAATGCTGAACTCAATAGAGACACTTTACATAATTTTTCACACAAGTAAAGCACAAAATCTGTGGCGATTACAGCATTTTTTACAACCATAAACTGGCTGCATCGCAGTAAAAGTGTTTCTTGATCAATTTACATTCATGGCCATTGAGTTTGAACCAATGCCATTGATCTCTTTCAGATTTTACCCTCTGAGTTGCTGGGACGGAAGTACATGGACTCACCTTATTCGAACACTAAACTATGACTGATGACAAATTAGTATGACTGATGACAAATGCAAAATCTGGTATTTCTCAAATTGGACTGTTGGTTGTTAATTAACAGCAAAACAAGGCCAAAATGGTATACTTAAATTATATTCGCTACTAGTTTTGATCAAACACTAACTTATTATTGTAGTACACTTCTGGAGGTCCAATTTTAGCAGCCCAATATGTAAAGGGGTGACTTTTACTGTGCCACCTTGAGTGTTGCAATCTTGGGTCAGTATCTGAGACAGATCTTTGTCATGGTGGGTAACCATTTATCTTAAGAAGAATGGGGCCCATCACTATTTGTTGGACCCAATGCAGCTTTCTTCTACCCATGGGAACCATGTGCTGCTTGTGGGCAGTGTGCAAGCAAATTTCCATCTCTTTACAACTAAGCAAGGTGATTGCTTGATGTCAGCCTATTGTCCAGATGAATTCAAATTCAGGCCTAATATTACTACTGACGTGAATAACGCATATGAGTTTCGTTAAAACAATAACAGAACCAGCAACCAATGTTTGCAACAATTATATCTGGTTATTTTATTATATCTGGTCAAGTTACTGCCTTTCTTCCCATAGAATACGTCATAATTTTTCTACTAGGCCTCCCGTGGTAGACTTTATTGGAACTCTTGAAACCATTGATTCTCTGCAGCTACTTCATTGCATTTATTTATCTAGTCTGTCACTTCTTTAAAGCAATTTCCTTTAACAAATCGTTGTCACTGTTCTTGATTAACAAATGCATTTTTAAAGCGTCTAAACAAAATCTTTAATTATGGATCTGATGAATTTGCCTGCAACTGACATTAGACTAACTGGTCTGTAGTTACTTGATTTATTTTCTCCCCATTCCTTTAATGTGGAGCTTTGACATGAAATCATTGATAGCATAATTTCAATTATATATATTTTTTACTGACCATATTTTAGAAGAATGTCAAATGTACTGTTGCAGCTTTTATTAGTCCACATGATATTGTAGGAGCAACCAATTTGGTGCACTGAGAAAGTCAACTATTTATACGTGATAGAGGATGAAGATTGATTAAGGATCTTCCAAGAGATAACCTGGTGTTTATTAACACAGTCCTGGCATTGCATCAAGATTTTCCCAATATTGATGTACTCACTACTTCCTTCCAAATTATAAGGGATTAATAAAAACAGCAGATTACATAATACATTCAGTCCAAGCTGGTGTACATTAGCTTATGACTGCATATTTCTGATCCATTGCCAAGGACAATGACACCTCCAAGACAAATCCTCCCAGTGATCTGGTGAGTCATTAGAATTTAGACAGCCAGATGGATATATGTAGAAACAAGGAACTGCATGCAAATGCCTGTTTACGAAATAAAGACACAAAGAGCTGGAGTAACTCAGCGGTCAGACAGTATCTCTGGAGAAAATGAATACATGACGTTTCAGGTCAGGACCCTTCTTCAGATGGATATAAGTACGGACAGATAGATAGAAAGACAGAGGAAGAAAGTTAACAGGACGGGTGTAGATAGACCAGCGAGACACAAGAATCTGCAGATGTGGAATCTTGAGCAAAAACCACAAAGCGATGGAGGAACTCGATGGGTCAGGCAGCATCTCTGGAGGACATGGATATATGATGTTTTAGGTCAGGATCCTTCTTCAGTAGATCAGCTGATAAGTATGGAAAATGTAAACATTGTGAGGGATACGTTGAAGACAGAAACCTCTTTATTATTGGCAGGTTTATTATTGGCACGTGTACCAAGGTACAGAGTAAAGCATTGTTTTGCATGCTATTCAATCAACTGAGAAAATACTATACTTACATACAATCAAGTCAAACTCAAGTACAATGGGTTGAGCAAAGCAGAAGACACAGAGTGCAGAATATCATTCTCAGCATTGTAGTACCCTGATTCCAATGACTAAGTCCAATGTCTGCAACGTGGTAGAGGTGAATCATACAGTACCTACTCTCCGACAGATCCTTTATAAGCCACTAGCTTATGGAAGGACCATTCCATAACAGCCTGATAACAGAGGGGAAGAAGCTGTTCCCGAGGCTGGTCAGAGATTTTCAGTTCTCAAGGGAAATCCCCATTCAAGCAGAATTTTAAACAAGACCCTACCATCCACTGCTATTGACACTAAAAAATACAGTAGATGGGGATCTATTTTTGATGAGAAGGATGAAGCCTCTCTGAAGTGGTGATGATTTAAGGGCCTCCCTCATCTTTGGTGGCAAGTTGCATTAGCAAAGTCACCTTCCTCCACTTATTACTTGTATTTATTGGTGTCACTTTCAGGAAGATTGATGTTTTGTTGATGAAGTCATCCTGAATTCCCAGAGTCCTGCAAAATAATTGTAAATCACAAGCGTGTGAGGCCACAGAGGTTAGCTTTTAGTAAGGCTGGAAGAGTTCAACAAATCTACTGCACATCATTTTATAAACTTCAATCAAATCACCCCTAAGTCTATGCATCCACAATGTCGAGGCCCAGAGGTTGCAGCTTTTTTGTGGTTAGCAAAACACTTTAAACTAGGAATTAATTTCATGACCCTCTGCTGCATTATTTTCAAAGTGCAATTATCATTTACTATATTTTTTAAGCCATGGTCATAGAGTCATATAGCACGGAAGCAGGCCTTTCGGCCCAACTTGAGAATGCCAACTGAATCCCACTTGCCTGTGCCTGGCCAATATCCCTCCAAACCTTTCCTACCCAAGTGTCTTATAAATGTAAATGTACCCACTTCTACCAGTTGCTTTGGCAGTTTGTTTCATAACCCTCGGACTATCTTTGATCGGACTTTATTGGCTTTATCGTGCACTAAACGTTATTTACGTTATTCCCTTCATCATGTATCTGTATATGTACACTATGGATGTCTGAAGAAGGGTCTCGACCCGAAACATCACCACCATTCCTTCTCTCCTGAGATGCCGCCTGACCTGCTGAGTTACTCCAGCATTTTGCGAAATAAATACTGTGGATGGCTTGATTGTAATCATGGATTGTCTTTCCGTTGACTAGTTTGCATGCAACAAAAGCCTTTCTTTCACGGTACCTCAGTACACGTGACAATAAATTGAACTCAACTCAATTTAAATGGACCACTGTCTGTGTGAAAAAGTTGCCTGTCAAGTCCCTTTTAAATCTTTCCCCTCTCACTTTTAATCTATATCTTCTAGTTTTCGACTTCCCAACTTTGGGGAAAAGACTGTAGCTATTCATCTTATCTGTGTCCCCCTTGATTGTATAAACCTCTATGAGGTCACTCCTCAGCCTCCGGCACTCCAGGGAAACATCTCCTAGCCTGCCCAGCCTCCCGTCATAACTTAAACCTTCCAGACCCAGTAACATCCTCATAAATATTTTTTGCACCTTTTTTTAGTTTAATGACATTATTTCCATTGCTGGGCAACCAGAATTATACACAAAATGTGCCTCTTGAACACCTGTAACAAAACATCCCAACATCTGGAGTATTGTGAACCGTTTTGTGCCCCAAATCTGAGGAGGGGTGTGCTGGCGTTAGACAGAGTCCAGAGGAGGTTTATAAGAATGATCGTTGGGATGATTGGGTTAACATACGAGGAGCGTTTGAAGGCCCTGGACATGTACTCGCTGGAGTTTAGAAGGATGAGGGGGGATCTCATTGCAACCTACCAGATAACAAGCATGGATATAGTGGAAATGGAGAAGACAGCACCTAAGGTCAGGATTGAAGTGGGTCTCTCGATTTAGTATAGTATAGTTTAGTTTAGTTTATTTTAGAGATACAGGATGGAAACAGGCCCATGGAGACTGCACCATCCAGTTTTCACCTGAATACTAGTTCTATTCCAGACACTAGGGACAATTTTTACAGAAGTCAATTAACCTCCAAACGTGCATGTCTTTGGAATGTGGGAGGAAACCGAAACACAGAGAAAATCCCTGCGGTCACAGGGAGAACGTACAAACTTCGTACAGACGGCACCCATAGTCAGGATCGAACCTGGGTCTCTGTTACTGTAAGGCAGCACCTGATGGAATTATCACTTTTGAGTGATGTTTTCAAAACTTATGGGCCTTTGAGGGGACTCTTTGGATTATGCAGTTTTTGATGAAACAACTCCACATGGCTCCAAAAGTTTGCATTGTTTTAAATCAAGTTTCTGAGAGAAGTTATGAAGAACCAAAGTGGTCATTAAATTAATTTGTTTTACATAATACCAGAACAATCAAAAGCTGGACTGGGCATTACCATTAACAATGCTTATTTTAGTGATAGACCCTGCTTCCACTCTTAATCAATTTTGTCCACCATGGTAAAATCTTACATTCAGCAATATGCAAATAACATGACAGAAAATTGGGCAGAAAAAAACCCGCTTCTGATTGCTGCCATAAATTTCAGCAAAATTTGCCCTTTTACAGCTAAATGGAAGCTTCCGTGCATTCATTTTTAAGCTGTACCTTTGATCATTTTCCCAAAAGCATTCTTCTTGTTACTGCTCATTGTCTGCATCTGCCTCTTTATAAAATAGATTAGTATCTATTGTTACATTTAAGATTCTACATAATTGACTTCTAGCAGGTCCACGGAATGTCCAGCCAGCTTTTAAGTTTTCCTTGGCTCAATGTTTTAATGAAAACATGCTATTATTATGCCATAAAGCAATATCAGTGCCAGCATTTTTTTGTATTAATTAACTACAAAATGCACTTAAAACACACTGGTGCATAAAATGGATGAGCCTTGCCTGCCCCTTCCATTCATTCTGCAGAATAGTTAGTCTGCTGTTTATATCAGTACAAGTTCAATTTACCTTTATTCCAAGCTGGCCAAATGCATTTTGATAGGAAGCAACTTGATTTAGTCGTTCCAACAAGGAGACTGAGGAAATTCAGCATGTCTCCAATGACTCTTAACATCTTCTACAGACGACCATAGAAATCATATTCTTGGGTTGCATCACAGCTTGGTTTGGGATGCAACCTGACCATGCCCTAGGCTGCAAGAAATCGCAGAAAGTTGTGGATGTAGCTGGCGATCACACAGATTAGACTCCCCACCATTGACTCCAGCTACACCATTGACTCCAGCTACACCATTGACTCCATCTATCAAAGATTATGTCCACCCCAGTCATTCTTTATTCTCCCTGTTCCCGTCAGGCAGAAGGTACAGAAGATTGAAGCATGCATCACCAGACTCAGGAACGGCTTCTTTCCCTCTGTCTCCCTAGGGTACAATACGATTCACGTCTACCCTATTGCGGACATTGAACTTTGTCGCTGGAACTGGTGCTCTACAATTCTGGGAGGTATATTCTGTGCCCTGTATCATTCCCTTTGCTCTGTCTATTGTACATGAGTTTGTCTTGATTGTATTAATGTATAGTATTATCTGATTTGATTGTGCAGCATATGAAAACAAAGCCTTTCACTGCAGCTCGGTACATGTGACAATATTAAACCTAAACCTAAATCTAAGGGAAGAATGTAGTAGAAAATATTTATGATCAGAATACATGTGGAAGTGAGAATGAAGGTTTGCAATAGTTACTTGTGGTTCAGAAGTAGCTTATTTTTTTCCATTAACTATTGCTTCCCTCTCATCGAAAGGTGCATTTTCAGGAAATCTGTTACTGGGAAATAGATCGACAAGTTCCAGAACCCCAAAGTAGTTACCATTTCTGCATGAGCAAACTACTGGATCACGATAAGGACATTCGTCTTAGAAGATGCCTTTACTGAGCATTGTGCTGCTGTTATCCAATGTACGTTTTCTCAAGTAATTGGTAAAATAGACTGCTTTATCTAAATTTTGATCATGGGTTCCTGAGTGAAACTGTTGCAGTCAAGCTCATCATGTCAGCCATGACTCGGTTAATTGCTCTCTTAGTCATGAGTAAGTAGGTTGTGAGTTCCATTCTGACTCCAGAGACTTGAGTGGTAATTGTCGATCCACGGTAATACTGAAGGAATGCGGATCTGATGAAGTTGCTACCTGTCTCAGTGTCTTCCATATTAACTCCCTAAGAAATTGGAAAGAGACAGTCATTTAAACCATTAATAAAGATACTTTATTAATGAAAGAATGTATAGTACAAGTTGGTATTGCTACCATGGCATTCTGCCAGTCAGAATGCCCCTAGAACTTTATATGCACATTATTGCAGCCTAGGCTGCAGTTAATCACATGATACCATCCTTAAAGGGATAACAGTACTATAGCCGCTAGTGTGGTTCACGGAGTAATGCTGCATATGGCACATAGGTTGTATCCTTTTTTAATCATAGACAATAGACAATAAACAATAGGTGCAGGAGGAGGCCATTCAGCCCTTCGAGCCAGCACCGCCATTCAATGCGATCATGGCTGATCACTCTCAATCAGTACCCCATTCCTGCCTTCTCCCCATACCCCCTCACTCCGCTATCCTTAAGAGCTCTATCCAGCTCTCTCTTGAAAGCATCCAACGAACTGGCCTCCACTGCCGCAGAGAATTCCACACCTTCACCACTCTCTGACTGAAAAAGTTCTTCCTCATCTCCGTTCTAAATGGCCTACCCCTTATTCTTAAACTGTGGCCCCTTGTTCTGGACTCCCCCAACATTGGGAACATGTTTCCTGCCTCTAATGTGTCCATAAAAGACAAAAAGGGGGATAAAAAGCAATATCCAAAATAACTTTTCACTTTATTGCATTTCTAACTCTCGCAGCCTATTTGATGTTCACAGTCGAATGTTGTCAGTATTGGTTTGATGATTCAAAAGTCACTGCAGACGACTACTGTTGTCTCTTGTGTTGGGGCATTGCAGAGGGCTGGCCTGCTCAGTTCGGAATCTGACTGTGTTGGTTTATCCTTCCTCATCCATGCTTGGTCATCTTCACCATGTTCTCTGCCTTTCCATCTGTCTGTCACTCTGACCAAATGTTAGCCGAGGGTCAGGAGGGACTTGATGACAGTGAAAAATTGGCATATTACTGGAGATCTACTGGTCACTTGTGTCTGCACATAGTCCCTGATCTCCTGCGGTTGGTAGATGCCTTTGCACACTTTGTGGAGGCGATCATTCACTCCCGAGTGTGAGGAGTGACCAGGTTTGACCATTTCATTCCGTTGAGCATGCGAGCAATTACACTTTCATCTCTAAAAGTCAAGTCATGTTGAATGACTAATTAATGTCTCAATTTCATCTGAAAACAGATTCAACCTGTCTGGTTCATTCATTTCAGGTGTTGTGGCATACATGATGGTCTACTCTATCTCCTGCATCAAAGGCCGAGGTATCAGAGGACTCATTGAGTCACAGAGCTTGGAAACAGGCCCTTTAGCCTAACTTGCCCATGTCGATCAAATTGTCCCATCTACACTTGTCCCACCTGCCTGTATTTTGGCCCATATCCCCTAAACCTGTCCTATCCATGTACCTGTCCACATGTTTATTAAATGTTGTAATAACACATGCCTCAACTACCTCCTCCAGCAGCTTGTTACATATACATACCACCCTTTGTGTAAAAACGATGCCCCTCAGATTCCTATTAAACCTTTCCACACTTAAACCTATGTGGCCTGGCTCTTGATTTCCCTACTCTTGGTTAATAGACTCTGCATTTGCACTATCTATTTCTCTCATGGTCTTATAGGAGACCACTCTCATCCTCCTGCACTCTAAGGAATAAAATCCTAGCCTGCACAACTCAAGGCCCTATTAGCTGAGGGCCTCGAGTCCTGGCAACATCTTCATAAATCTTCTCTGCACCCTTTCCAGCTTAATAATATCTTTCCAATGACAGTGTGACAAAAACTGAATGTAATACTCTAAATGTGGCCTCACCAGTGTCTTGTATAACTGTAACATGGCCTCCCAACATCTATACACATAACTCTGACTGATGAAGCTGAATATGCAGAACATGTTGATTATCTCAAGGTCCTTATTCTAGTGTTTTAGTTTTAGAGATACAGGGTGGAAGCAGGCCCTTCGGCCCACTGAGTCCATGCCGACCAGTAATCGCCCATACACTAGCACTATCCTAATTCTAGTCACTCCAACTTGGCTTTATAACTTCTCCATGAGAGTCAATGGAACATCTCTCAATTTGCACTTTATAATTTGCACCATCATCTATGACTAGATGGTATTCTAGTTGTTCTATTCCATGAAAGACATCTACATATTCATCTTTAAATTGTACCTAAATTAAAGGCAAGACACCAATTATTAAACAACAATTATTTTATATGAGCAAAGATTAGAGAATATTACATATATCACATATATTGCACTACCTTTAAGATATGACATGAAGCTGAGGTTCAGATTGTCCCTTCAGATAGCTGTAATCAGTCCTCCTGCATTATTTGAAGAAGAACAGCGCCATTTTTGCCTGCGGTTCCACATAATTTATCTCTCAAATGAAGCTGCATAAGAACCTTTAATTCTACAGTCCTTATCTCATTGCCTATGTCTTATAACATTATAACTTTAGCTCCACATCAACAAATTATACAGTATACTGGTTGTAAAATGCATTTGGGTTTCATATGAAAGGCACCATAGATACAGAAGCTTTTTTTATTTTAACACTTGGATTCATATTGCACCTTACACTATCTCAAAGAATATATTGAAATGCATTGACTGTCATTATGCAAATAATTGCAGCAGCCACAGCATGAGTGAAATTAATTAGCAGTCAAACTGATTTTTGATGATATTGATCAGAGCCTAAGACACTTGCTCACTCAGCAGAGTGTATTCAAACTTGGACCTTTTTCCTGAACATGCTTCAGCACCAAAATCCAACAAGGTGCCTACCTGCAAAGTCAGAAGGCTGAATTTCATTTAATCAGAAATGGCTGGTTTTAACAAAGATTAGATTACTTGATATTAAAAATTGATCATAAGATTTGTATGCTGCCTGATCCGTTGAGTTACTCCAGCATTTTGTGTCTACCTTCAATTTGAACCAGCATCTGTAGTTATTTTCCTACACATCGTACCGTTTTGGTAGTCAAAACGTTTTACAAAAGAAGAGCACAATTCATAAGCATTACAGTATAGATCTTGCAGCAAGAATACAGCATATACAAGTGTGGCACGGTGGTGCAGGAGTAGAGTTGCTGCCTCACAGTGCCAGAGACCTGAATTCGATTCTGACTACGGGTGCTATACGTATAGTGCTTGTGATCATATGGGTTTTCTCTGAGAACTCCAGATTCCTCCCACACTCCAAGATGTACAGGTTTGAAGGTTAATTGGCTTTGGTAAAAGATTGTAAATTGTCCCAAATGTGTAGTATCGTGCTAGTGTACGGGAATCGCTAGTAGGTGCGGACTTGGTGGGCCGAAAGGCCTGTTTCCACACTGTATCTCCAAACGAAACTAAACTAAACCAAACAAGGGTGTACTAAGAATTATTGTCAAACAAACCAAGTCATAGTCCCACAATCAAAGACAGCAGGAGGAAAGTCTATTTTCACAGATCAAATAGTATGACTTTTTTGGGTCTTTTATTGACGTTATCCAACATTCTGCCTATCAAATAATCCCCTCACCTGTGTTCACCTATTATGGGCCATGCACTGTCCTGCCCCTCCTTTTTTCTAGCTTTTCTAGGATAAGATCTTGGCTGCGGGTGCTTTTTGTACGGAGTTTGTACATTCTCCCTGTGACCGCAAGGATTTTCTACGCGCTCACTAATTTCCTACCACACTCCAAAGACGTACAGGTTTGTAGGATAATTGGCTTCTGTAAATTGTAAATTGTCCCTTGTGTGCAGGATAATGCTAGTGTACAGGATGATCACTGGTCAGCATGGAATTGATGGGCTAAAGGGCCTGTTTCCACACTGTATCCCTAATGTTTAAAGTAAAGTCTAAAGGCAGTATAAAACTCAAGGAAGAATGAGTAAAAGCTAAATGGAGCCTCATGCCTAAATGCCACATGGTTGAAAAGAAAAATAAATATCACTTTTTGTAAATCTGTGGCCCAAGTTTGCCATTGCAATGATGGCAAAACTGTTAGCATTTGCAGTCATTTCAACATGGAACTGACAGCAGAAGCTTGTGTTTAATCTGCTATCTGTGGTTCCACAAGGAGCGTTATTTCACGGTCTTCTCCAGCACAATTTTCAGAGATTGTTTATCTGAAAACTTGAAGCAAAACGAATTCTGTCAGTGTGGCCTGCCCTCCCATTGGCATTAGCAATGCTAAAGTAAAAATCAATCAGCCACTAGCTTGGTGTTGGCTGAAACACCGAGGTCCAGTTTGAGTCTTAGACTAAGAGAGATGCACAGCACAGAAATGGGCCCTTCAGCCCACCAAGTCTGCACCAACAATCAACCACCAATTTATGCCCTAATCCTACACTAATCCCATATTATTCTCCCACAGACACATCAGTCTTCCAGATTCTACCATCTGCATTCTGGGAATAATTTGCAGTGGCCAAATAACCTATTAATTGAGCATCTTTGGCATGTGGGAGGGGATCAGAGCACCCAGAGACATACAGGACGGAAACAGGCCCTTCGGCCCAATTTGCACACGCTGACCAAGATGCTTCATCTACACTAGTCCCACCTGCCCGCATTTGGTCCATATTACTCTAAACCTGTCCTATCCCTGTACCTGTCCAAATGCCCTTAGAATGTTTTCTCCCACATTCCAAAGCCATGCTGAGTGGTTAATTGAGTAATGTAAATAGTCATAGTGTAGGTAAATGGTAGGAGAATCAGGATGGATTAATGAGCACTTGAGAAAAAAAGAGGCTATAGGGAAATGTCTAAGTGAATGGGGCTGATGAGATTGTTGTGAGAGCTGGCATAGACTTGAGGGCTGAATGGTCTATGTTATATAGAGATATAAAATATGAAACAATGGTGGAATGCAGTGCCACAACTCACCGAGGTTACATAAAATAGCCTTTCAGTCTTTCAATAACCTTACAGTACAAAATGGATGAGGGCACTGTTGTCATCCAAAAGGGAAAACATAATTTTAATGAGGCTTTTTATTTCAATGCTTAAACTGGATGGTGCCAAGTCTATTGCGAGAGAAAATGCTGTGTGGCATGTTGGAAATCAAACACTGCCTTGTGATAGACAGCTTTATGGCACGCAGTAAAGACAAACATAAATAGTAAAGCATTTAAGGATTATATTTAATGAACTTAGATCTAAAGCAAAGGACTGAAGTATTTTACATACTCATTTAAAGAGCTTTCAAACATATTTCTTGTCAAGATATCCTGCTTGGATCAATTTGTTTCCATAAAAGCTGTTACACATATTTGTAAACCTGAATTGGTGATTCCTGTGACCTAGTTACTGTATTAATGTGGAACATTAAACTCTCAATGATTGATTGCTCAAAATTGCTTCATGAGGAGCAAACATTTAAAATTTTTGACAGAAGAAATGTAATGCACATGGAATGAAGTCCATTTGGCATGAACGTTGAATTGTCCAAATTCATGTAATCCTTGCCTCCTGTGTTCCTCTCGCTCTCCCCTACCAATCCCCCTATCCAGTCCACTTATTTGTCCCAACCTTAAACTTAATTTGTTAATTTCCTGCACAGAAACTGCCAGTTCCTTTGGATTGTTCCAGGGGTTTGTTTTCGGCTCAGGATCCCTGCATCTGCCTTCTCTTGCATCCCTCATTTTTGTTTCCTTTCCAACATCCCACCATCTTTCTCCATCCCCCCCATCACCAATTTTCATCCCACTCCCCCTCCTGGTTCCAACCATCTACAACCCACATTCCACCATTAGTCCCCACCGTGTGGTTTAATTTGCCTTCATCTCTGAGTTAATGACTTTTATACCTTCCTTACTTGATCATAGTATTTGTACAATCTACAATTGAACTGCAGATGCTGGAAGTTGGCATATACACAAAGCACTGGATAACTAGATGGATCAGGCTGCATCTGTGCAGGGGACGGACAGGTGACGTTTTGGGTCAGGACCCTTCTTCAGACATTGTAGTAGGGGGCAGAAAGCTGGAAGAGAGTTGAGAGTGGGGCAAAGCCTGGAAATTAATAGGTGGTTATAGGTGAGGAGGCTTTGATTGGCAGATGGATGGACAAAAGCCAGAGATGAAAGGGAGACAAAAGGGTGTCAGATAAGGCGAGAAGAGTGAAATGTAAAATTGGTCGGCGCAACGGCGCAGTGGTAGAGTTGTGCCTTACAGTGCCAGAGACCACGGTTTTATCTTGAGTATGGGTGCTGTCTGTATGGAGTTTGTGCATTATCTCCGTGACTGCATGGGTTTTCTCCGGGTGCTCCGGTTTCCACCCACACTCCGAAGATGTACAGGTTTGTAGATTAATTGGCTTCAGTAAAAATTGTAAGTTCTCCCTGGTGTGTTGTGTACGAGGTGATCGCTGCTCAGCATGGACTCAGTGGGCCGAAAAACGTATTTCCCCGCTGTGTGTCCAAAGTCTAAAAGTGTAAAGAAAGATATAGGTGGAAGGGGATGAGTGGTTGGGGGAGGGGAGTGGGGGGAGGGGGGGGGAGGAGCAGGATGGTGGGAGAAATGGGAGCGCACAGGGGTGGGTGGGATGCAGAGGAAAGTGAGAGAGGGGACGTGTTAATTTGAATTGGCAAGTTCAATGTTCATACCCATGAGTTGTAAACTACACAAGCAGAATAGGAGGTGCTGCTCCTCCAGTTGGCGTGGAGCGGGTGGGAAAGACAAACCGGTGGATGATGTGTGTGGTAGTAGGTGGATGGAACAAGGAGTTGAGTTTAGTTTATTGTCATGTGTACTGAGATACTGTGGAAAAAAATTGTTGCATGCTAACCAGTCAGTGGAAAGAAAATACATGATTACACTCGAGTCCACCGTGTACAGATACATGATAAAGGGAATAACGTAAATAACATTTAGTGCAAGATAAAGTCCTGTAAAGTCCAATCAAAGATAGTCCAAAGGGAGATAGTAGCTCAGGAGTGTTCTCTAGTTGTTGGTAGGATGGTTCAGTTGCTTGATAACAGCTGAGACAAAACTGTCCCTGAATCTGGAGGTATGAGTTTTCACACATATCTCTTGCATTAAGTGTTTTTTTCTTATTTTAGATTTAGATTTAGAGATATAGCGCTGAAACAGGCCCTTCGGCCCACCGAGTCCGCGCCGCCCAGCGATCCCCGCACATTAACACTATCATACACACACTAGGGACAATTTTTTAAACATTTTACCCAGTCAATTAACCTACATACCTGTACGTCTTTGGAGTGTGGGAGGAAACCGAAGATCTCGGAGAAAACCCACGCAGGTCACGGGGAGAACGTACAAACTCCGTACAGACGGCGACCGTAGTCAGGATCGAACCTGAGTCTCCGGCGCTGCATTCACTGTAAGGCAGCAACTCTACCGCTGCGCCACCGTGCCGCACAGTTATTAAACCCAGGCTCGGCCTGCCCTTTAGGTTCGTGCTAAATTACTGCAGGGCACCATTTTGAAGAAAAGCTTTGGAGTGCTTTCGCCAATATTTATCTTTCAAATTATATTTTTCTAAAATAAATTATCCAGCAATTATCACATTGACATTTGGGTGAGACATAGAGCATAGCAACAGGCCCTTCTGATGACCATGTCTATTTCGACCATCAATTACTCACCTATACAAAACCCATTTACCAGTACACCTTCTATGCCATGGCAATTCAAGTCCTCATCTCAATACTTCTCAAATGGAGGGTCTCTTTCCACCACCCTTAAAGGCAGTTTGTTCCATATTCCAATCACTTACTGGATACCATTTTTTTCCCCTCTGGTCCCCTCTAAACTTTCTAACCCTTACCCTAAAAACATTGCCTCTAGTTTTAGATACTTTAGTTTAGATTCATTTATTGTCACGTGAACCGAGGCACAGTGAAAAGCATTTTGTTGCATGCTAACCAGTCAGTGGACAGACTATATATACTTACAATCGAGCCTTCCATAGTACAGATATACATGATAAAAGGAATAACGTTTAGTGCAAGATAAAGTCCAATAAAGTTTGATTAAAGATAGTCCGAGGGTCTCCAATGAGGTAGATAGTAGCTCAGGACCGCTCTCTGGTTGATCATAGGATGGTTCAGTTGCCTGCTAACAGCTGGAAAGAAACTGTCCCTGAACCTGGGGTTTGTGTTTACACACTTCTGATACTTCTGCAATGGGGAGAATTTCCTACTGCATACTCTTTTTTTCCTTTTCATAACTTTTTATATTTCAACCAGCACTGACCAGCCTCCTCTGTTTAAAGGAACCATTAAGAATAATGTAATTAATAAATTGAAACTCATTGTACACCCTAAAAAGAACACTGTGGGGTCATGGTAGGCACATGATCATGGGCCCATTACTACAAACTACAGTTTTACTTGAAGCCGGTGATGTTTATTATGCTCCATAGTGTTTTCTGCTGCAGGCTTTCTTGAGCCACAAGTATCAAGAACTTCTGTTGAACAATGCACTTCCATTTTAGAAGTGCAGAGTGGATTTAAGCCTGTTTTCACTGATGCTATCAAGCATCCTTCTACAAGCAGCCAATCAATATGATGGTTAATGCAGACTGCGTGCAGAAATCATTAAGATGGGTAGATTTGCTACCTGCATTGCAACCAATGTGCACAGGTTAAACAAGGATTCAGATCCCTGCCCGTTTGTGGTTACAAGCCAACAAGCTCCTTTTGATTTGGTCATTTGCCTCCACCTAGTGGCTATATTTAGCACATTCTACTCTACTTCAAAGTTTAATCATTGATGCCAGTGGCTTTGAACAGTCATAATTCTGGAAATAAATATGTGTGCAATTGTTTCACGAATCTTTGTCATACGTTCTTAAATAACATTGGTATTATACAGGAACATTTGTGGCTTTGCAGTGGTATAAAGTACATAATCAGTGAGAATAGACAACACATCTTTCATAATAACTCTTAACACCAGTGCCCCGCAGGGATGTGTCTCAGCTTCCTACTAGACTTACTTCCAGTACATTCGTGACTGTGTGACAAAATTCTGTTTGAACATACAAACTCCATACAGGCAGCACCCATATTCAGGATCAAACTCAGGTCTCTGGCGCTGTAAGGCAACAACTGTACCACTGCGCCACCGTGCTGTCGCTAACTGACAAGCATCCCAAAAGTGCCTCTAAATGATCTGAATTGGTATGTGCATATGTAGCACAAGAAGTGAGAAAACTATTTGAATTTTGTCAATTAAATCAGTGGGTGGAGGAGCCATAAAAACTACAAGAACCATTATTTAAAATGTGGTTTTATTCACTGTTGATGCAACGTGATAAATACAAAGATCTAAGGACTTCGGGGAAGTGTGTTTGATTTTTCATTTAGTCTTCCTTTTCTTCACCGTGTGTGATGATGTAGCAGAGTGATTTATAATCCAGGTTACCCGCCGTGTCAAAGGGAGAGGACTTAAACATCTGGTCAGTCTAAAGCATACAGCAAAATGGAAGAAAGGGAGGATAACATATTACACTGCCATTAAATGTTTAAATGTTGAAATTGTGTACACCTGGTTCCCAGTATAAAGAAAACAGATGCAGACAATCTCATTAAATATATAAAAGTGGAAATGATAAAACCCATTGAAATCAACTCAAAAACCTATTTTGTGCATAGGTACCTTATGAATACAGTCATTGTTAACACAGGATTATTTTCATCTAAATCACACATCCTAACATAACTACATTACTGATACATACATTTTTAAAGAGAAAAATACGTCACCTTTTATTTACTTCTGCTGTTTTTTAAATGCAAGTTAATTTTTGGAGAACAAATTATATAACTTACTCCATTATGGGAGTTGTAACATGGAGAAGTTTTCTTGTTACACCCATTACATGGATGTGACAAGGTGTGTGATACCTTGTTACACTTGAGATACACTCTCTTCCATTTGTAATTGGCAAATGAGTATTGGTCAGAGAAAGGTGAACAGTTAAGTGTTTGTACAAACCTCCTCAGCTGTGAACTTGTCAGCTTGGGTCATTAACAAGTGTTTCAATCTGCAGGTGGAAAAGAACAGCATGAGAAACTTGACAATAAAGACAACAAGAAACTGCAAAACAAGCACTAGCAAAACCCAAGAAGATAAAAGAAACAAGTACTCCTCTTTGTTGATGTGTCCTTTCCCATTTGGATCAAACATTTTGAAGGCATTTACCATCACTTCTTCTGGATCAGAACCTGTGCAAAAAAAAAGAATCAGTGAGAACATAGTTAGGGGGCAAAAAATGGAAACAGCCGTGATATTTTCATACCATGTAATTTTGCTCCAAACAGATTTAAAAACATGGTGAAATTAATTGGACCAGTAGCCTCTTGCAGCATGGATTCCAGTTCATCATCTTTTATGTTGAGTTTGCCTAAAAATAAAATAGAAAATTAATGATATGGTATTTTTGATATGAATCCCATAAGCTATCAACTCCTCACATAGTTTTGACCAATCTTTGTTTTATTATTTTTCATGGCTGACCATCAAACATATTATATTAAATGGACCAGGGAACTAGACCATTCAACCCTGCAGAACTGTTCTTTTATGAGCATTTTTTGATAATGGATCTTAGTATTCTTTGAGAACATATATTTCTAGCCATATCTATTTTAATTCATTTTTTATTCATTTCCATTGACAGCCAAGGACCATATCCTGAGCAGGTCTCATAAGGAACTACACCATTCAACACTTTGTCTTTCCTTTTAGTTGACATTTCTCCAGAGTGTTAAGCTCAATACTATCAGGTTTTTTTCATATACAGGGCTCCTTGGAATCCAAATAACCTGATTTACAGAAATCTGACATTACATGAATTCTCCCAAATCTTCTGAAGCATTTTCAAACTTAATTATGTGTAATGTTAGGATGATTTGGGTAAATGTATGTAGAGCAATATGATATGGATAGCTGTTGAAAAAGGACATTTCAGACTTATGGACAAACCAGCTTATGGATAATTCTCAGAAACAGAACCTTTACATAACCTGAGGAGTGCCTGTATTTTCTGTCACAGGGATCATACTTGCGCTTCTTCTCTTTTCATGGTGTCGTCATGTTGCTTAATTCATGCTGACTAAAACTGAGCACAATATTCTGTGGTCTAACCAGTACATTGAACGGTTTGCCATTCACCAGTAATCTAGCCTTATGTACAAGTGTCTCGTAATAGTGTGACAATTCTGACTGTGGGTGCTGTCTGTATGGAGTTTGTAAGTTCTCTCTGTGACCATGTGGGTTTACTCTGGGTGCTCTGGTTTCCTCCCACATTCAAAAGACCATGCAGGGTTTGTAGGTTAATTGGCTTCTGTAAATTGTCCCTAGTGTGTGGGATAGAACTAGTGTATGGGTGATTGCTGGTCGGCATGGACTTGGTGGGCCAAAGGGCCTGTTTCCACGCTGTATCTCTAAACTAAACTAAGTTATACTCATTTTATCTGCCTGCACATTACTCGTATACTTCCATTCCCTGCATATCCATGTGCTTATCTAAAAGCTTCTTAAACTTCACCATCAAATCGGCAAACTAATTTTCCTTCTTACTAATTCTAATCCTTCTACTAATGATAGTTCAAAAGTAATGCATAGGTGGCGGTAAATTTTAAAATGCTTCAAGGATGTAGCAGACACAAGTCTTTTCTTTCACCAGTGTTTAGCTGATGCTGGCTGTGGGAAAGGAACAACTGAAGATAGCTGCAAGCTGTTACTGGTTGTCAGCTGGTCGATGTAACTGATACGGCAGAGGTTGAACTGAGACATTCCAGAGGCTGAAATGTGATATTCAAATATTTACGGAATATTCTAATATTAAAGTGGATCTGTCAAGTGACTAATAACCATCATAAAGGGAAATCACAAGTGCATTTTTCTGTATTCAGCATCAGTTACACTGAGAGGGTATGAGATTTGCAAATAGCATTTACCCAAGGATGCATAAGTGTCTTTCAGATCTTCTTTGTCAATGAAGCCATCTCTGTTCTGGTCAATCAGAGTGAAAGCCTGAAAGGAGAAAACCATCAAAACCATCCAGTTTAACATGTGGAATTCATTGCCACAGACGGTTGTGGAGGTCAAGTCTAAGGATATTTTTCAAGGTGGAGATTGACAGATTTTTGATTAGTACGGGTGTCAGTGGCTATGGGGAGAAGGCAAGAGAATGTGGTTGAGAGGGAAAGAAAGATCAGCCAAGATTGAATGGTGGAATAGACTTGATGGGCCAAATGACCTAATTCTGCTCCTAGAATTTATGAATTTATGAAGTAATTAATCCCTCTGACTCAGATAATTTTATGAACATGATAACGTGCAGTTACAACAGAAGATGCCTGGATTTCAATTGAACATCTAGAAATATTTTCGTCACTTATCTTGTAATGCAAATGAATAAAGCACAATATATTATCTATTTAACTCAACTGTAAAATATATTAAATTATGTAAACTATTGCACATGTTTCCAGCCCTGACACTTTCCTGGATTCATGAATGTAATAACTAGGGAAAAAACCCATTGGAGATATTCTGAACAGTAGGCGGTTCAATTGATACAAGGAAAGGATTTAGTTTTAAAACTTTGTGCTTGGATTTTATTTCAAGTTTAGATTTGTCTTTGCATTCCATTCAATATTGATGTCCCTAATCAAATATGGGAAACCGATATCAATTTAAATAGCGTAGGAAATAAAAGTCTTCCAGCAAATGGCTAATTGTAAATCATTTCATTTTTCAGATTTTAATCTTTCTCATATCCCTTTATGATAAGAAAACAACCGTTCAGCCTAGTGAATCTATTCCACTCTTAGAACAAACCCATTACTCTTTCCTGTGGCTTTCTCCCCACTCATACTATTCATGTAATTTAACATCTTCATTAATCATTGGCTCCTCCTACCCCAGTCGCCTGTTCCAGCCTACCAGTCTCGTTTCACTCTTTCCCACATACTAGTTGCAGGGTTATCCCTCCTCTTCTCTGCAGCTCTTCTGCAATTTTATACCCAGCATTGGGGAATCAAAAACATGAGGACATCTGTTTAAGCTGAGATGTACAAAATGTAATAGGAACCTCAGGGACAACTTTTTCCACTCAGAGGGTGGTTTGTGTATGGAACCAGTTGTCAAGGAGTACATAGAACAAAGAACAGTAAAGCACATGAACGGACCCTTCGGCCCACAATGTTTGTGCCGAACATGATACATTAACAACATTTAAAAGACACTTGGACAAGTACATGGATAGGAAAGGTTTAGAGGGATATGGGCCAAACGTGCGCAAATGAGACTAGCTTAGATGGGGCATCTTGGTCGGCATGGACGAGTTGAGCCGAGGGCTCCCGTGCTGAATTACTCTATTTCGTGTCAAAGAACAAAAACTTAATAAGGTATAAAGCGCCTCGGGGTCAACGGAAAGGCGCTGTACAAATGAAATTGGTCCCAGTTCCGGACACTTACTTCCTTGAATTCCTGGATCTGGGTCTGCTCAAAGCTGGAGAAGACGTTGGAGGAAGCCCTCTGGGCTCGCTTGGCGCCGCCTTCCTTCTTTTTGGTCTTCCTGCTCGCCTACAGGGCAAAGAAAACCATGGAGTCAGATCACAAGGATAAGCTGGTTGGGCTGGCCAACGCCGCGCCGCGCCGCGCCGCGCCCTGAGTCCACACACTCACCATGCTCGCCCGTGGCTGCCCATCGCGGCTGTGGTTTATATAGCGAGCCGGGCTGGTGATGGACTCTCCGGCTGGAGTCTTCTCAACTCCCTGAGGCACACTGCAGCCCGCACCAACTACTCCTTACAAGGAAACATTTAGCTCGACTGCAAAAGTGTCCCGGGAGAATGGTCGAGAGATTAAAGTTTCAGCACCTGACTGCAGATCCGTTCTGGACTTCTGCGGGAGGAATTTTAAAGTTGCATTTATCGCCAGTGAATCCACCAAAGTTGGTGAGGTAGCAAGAAATACAACTGCAAAAGAAAAGGAACGCACTTCAGAAATGCTCCCACGATCCCATTCTGAATTTAAGCTTGCTTGTTTTAAATTAGTTTAACTATTCTCATGAAAAAGCAAATCCAAAGGAAAAAGAACATGCAGTTTGGAAACATACTCCACCCGTTCCTTCTACTGGGGTAACTTTGTCAGACCTGGATTCAGGCCATACTATCGAGCAGGTAGGGTCCTGGGAGAGAGATGGACACAAAGTGCTGGAGTAACTCACCGGGTCAGGCAGCATCTCTAGAGAGAAGGGATGGGTGACGTTTCGGGTGGGGACCCTTGTTCATCTTTCTTTCCCCCCCCCCCCACCTGCAATCAGTCTGAAGATGGGTCCCGAGCCGAAATGTCACCAATCCATGTTCTCCAGAGATGCTGCCTGACCTGCTGAGGTACTCCAGCACTTCGCGTTCTTTTGTGCAAGCCAGCTTCTGCGGTTCATTGTTTCTACAACATGGACAGATTCTTGTAACAGGTTCTCCCCGGGTTACGTACGCCGATGTACATGCATCATGTGCATGCGAACAAGCGTTTGGAAGACCGGCGGGGTGGATTTACAGGCTACTGCGAGGTTGACATCCCCTCGCTCCGTCCCTTCCCTACCCTTGTCGTCGTACTCGTTTTACTGTCGTCCTGTTGAGTTCCTCTACTCGTTGTCACCTGTCCCACCTATTGTGTGCCACGTGTCCTTGATTATCTGTGCTTTTTGCATATCTTGCATAATGTTTTCACAAAATGCTGGAGTAACTCAGCAGGTCAGGCAGCATCTCTTCAGTCTGAAGAAGGGTCTCGACCCGAAACGTCGCCCATTCCTGCTCTCCTGAGATGCTGCCTGACCTGCTGAGTTACTCCAGCATTTTGTGAATAAACACCGTCGATTTGTACCAGCATCTGCAGTTATTTTCTTATATTCCCTTCATTTTTCCTCAGTACCGTTTACATCTCTCGACCCCCTTTCCTCTGATTCTCAGTCTGAAGGAGGGTCTCGAACCGAAACGTCACCTATTCCTTTTCTCCAGAGATGCTGCCTGACCTGTTGAGTTACTCCACCATTTTCCGTCTGTCTGCAGACATCTTCTGTCGTGTGGGGAACTTCGCGTAAGATGTGAATGGTTGCGCTAAAGATTGGTTGGACTATGCAACAGTTGCTTTATGTTGGGCCGCCACATTTGTGACTAGGGAACAGTTCTTAGGAACAGAACCCAGTGGCAACCTAGGTAGCCAGAGAGCTGTACACCATGGGAAATTGGCCCTTCGGCCCACCTGGTTCATGCCGACCAAGATGGCTTACCGAGCTAGACCCAATTACCTGCATTTGACCCATGTCGCTCTCAACCTTTCCTGTCCATAACTTTGTCCAAATGTATTTTTAAAGTCGTAATTATATCTGCTTGCGTAGCTTCCTCTGGCAACTTATTCGTTGGGAAGACCTTTACATGGGCAGTACAGAAGGGGTATCCACAACTGTTGATAAACGACTCTTTCCCAAGTACAGCAGCTTGTATTTACATTGGCCTGTTATTATAAAATCGAAATTGAGGCACTTTACCGAGGCTTAATCTGCTAGAAAGGCCCAGACAAACCGAAGGCACCATTTATAATATCTGCTAACATGAGGGCAGGGAAGATGAAATATACATAATCTGGAAGAAGGATAATACATCATCTGAGAAAGAAAGCTGTTTTCAAAATAGCATTGATCATTGATTTCTGACTTGTTAAATTGCTACCATGGAACTGGATTGTACTCAATCTCTGATAAATCCCCAGGGCCTGATGCTCTGCACCCCAGGGTACTTAAGGAAGTGGCTCTAGAAATCGTGAACGCATTGGTGATCATTTTCCAATGTTCTATAGATTCACGATCAGTTCCGGTAGCTAATATTATCCCACTATTTAAGAAAGGAGGGTGAGAAAACAGGGAATTATAGACCAGTTAGCCTGACCGGTGGTTGGGAAGATGCTGAGTCAATTATAAAAGATGAAATCGCGGCACATTTGGACAGCAGTAACAGAATCGGTCCGAGTCAGCATGGATTTACGAAGGGGGAATCATGCTTAACTCATTTTCTGGAACTTTTTGAGGATGTAACTAGAAAAATGGACAATGGAGAGCCAGTAGATGTAGTGTAACTGGACTTTCAGAAAGCCTTTGATAAAGTCCCACATAGGAGATTAGTGGGCAAAATTAGAGCACATGGTATTGGGGGTAGGATACTGACATGGATAGAAAACCGAGGACCCAAACAGTCTTTCCAGGTAAGGCAGAGGTTCACCTGTACATCCTCCAACCTCATCTATTGTATCCGCTGTTCCAGATGTCAACTTCTCTACATCGGTGAGACCAAGCGCAGGCTTGGCGATCGTTTCGCTGAAAACCTCCGCTCAGTCGATCTCAACCAACCTGATCTCCCGGTGGCTCAGCACTTCAACTCCCCCTCCCATTCCCAATCTGACCTTTCTGTCCTGGTCCTCATCCATTGTCAGAGTGAGGCCCAGCGCAAATTGGAGGAACAGCACCTCATATTTCGCTTGGGCAGTTTACACCCCAGCGGTTTGAACATTGACTTCTCCCACTTCATGTAGTCCCTTCTTCCCCTCTCTCTCCTCTCCCTCTTCCCAGTTCTCCCACTAATCTTCCTGTCTCCGTCTACATTCTATCTTTGTCCCGCCCCCTCCCCTGACATCAGTCTGAAGAAGGGTCTCGACCCGAAACGTCACCCATTCCTTCTCTCCTGAGATGCTGCCTGATCCACTGAGTTACTCCACCATTTTGTGTCTACCTTGGATAGAAAATTGGTTGGCAGACAGGAAACAAAGAGTAGGGATTAACGGGTCCCTTTCAGAATGGCAGGTAGTGACTAGTGGGTACCGCAAGGCTCGGTCCTGGGACTGCAACTATTTACAATATACATTAATAACCTAGATGAAGGGATTAAAAGTAATATTAGGAAATTTGCAGAAGACACAAAGCTGGGTGGCAGTGTGAACTGTGAGGAGGATGCTATGTGGATGCAGGGTGACTTGGACAGGTTGGATGAGTGGGCAGATGCCTGACAGATGCCATTTTAATGTGTATAAATGTGAGGTTATCCACTTTGGTGGCAAGAACAGGAAGGCAGATTATTATCTGAATGGTGTCAAGTTAGGAAATGGGGAAGTACAACGAGATCTGGGTGTCCTCGTTCATCAGTCACTGAAAGCAAGCATGCAGGTACAGCAGGCATTGAAGAAAGCTAATGGCATGTTGGCCTTCATAACAAGAGGAGTTGAGTATAGGAGCAAAGAGGTCCTTCTGCAGTTGTACAGGGCCTTAGTAAGACCACACCTGGAGTATTGTGTGCAGATTTGGTCTCCAAATTTGAGGAAGGACATTCCTGTTACTGAGGGAGTGCAGCGTAGGTTCATGGGGTTAATTCCCGGGATGGCGGGACTGTCATATGTTGAAAAAATGGAGCGACTGGGCTTGTAAACACTGGAATTTAGAAGGATGAGAGGGGATCTTATTGAAACATATAAGATTATTAAGGGATTGGACAAGCTAGAGGTAGGAAACATGTTCCCGATGTTGGGGGAGTACAGAACTAGGGGCCTCAGTTTAAGAATAAGGGGTAGGCCATTTAGAAAAGAGATGGGGAAGAACTTTTTCACCCAGAGAGTTGTGAATCTTTGGAATTTTCTGCCTCAGAAGGCAGTGGAGGCCAATTCTCTGGATGCTTTCAAGAGAGAGTTAGATAGAGCTCATAACGATAGTGGAGTCAAGGGACATGGGGAGAAGGCAGGAACGGGGTACTGATTGTGGATGATCAGCCATGATCACATTGAATGGCGGTGCTGGCTTGAAGGGCCGAATGGCCTACTCCTGCACCTCTTGTCTATTTTATCCTCAGCATGACAATTCACAAAGTACAATGCATACTCAGATAATAATGGCCAGAGGCCTGTACCGCAAAGAGATTACAAAGAACTGGTCAGGTGGCATTTCCAAAATCCAACTCAAGAAAGCCTGCAGCAAAGGTACAGATCTGTTTCAAAACTAATTGCTCCATTGTGTTTGGAATCAGACAATCATTACGCCATTGTGAATATTCTGAATATTTTGAGAGATACATCATCATCTAGTTAAATTGGGAGCAAATAAATCCCAACACATTAAAGATGTGCAGATCTATTCTTTCCAGCCTTGCATGGAACATAAGAACTTGCATTTATGCAGCATTTGCAATATAGTAAAATGTCCCAACTTCTTTAAATGACAATCTTTGACACGAGCTATTGAAAGAGTTGACCAAAGGCTTTGCCAAAGTGGTTGGTTTTGCAAAAACAGAAAAAAGTAAGAGTTAATGATTAAATAATGATAGGGTTCGAACAAATGAAAGGACGGCCAATAATTTTGAAGGATGTGGAGGATGCGCAGTAGGGTAGAATTATAATGTAGACTGTTTACTGTTTTAAAGGTTTTTGAAACGAGTTTACTGAGAAAGTGGTGATGTCATGGTGTCGCACTGGAGAGATTTCATCAACACCATCTCTGCAGAGTTCTTCAAATCCATAGGCAAGATAAGTCAACCAACATTGGTGTATTCTTCCATGTCAACATTTCCTGCATTAAGGCCCTAATTATACATGGTCAGCTCCATGGGTCAGGTCAGGAAAGAAACAGCTACTTTCTGCTGTGGCCTGATAGTATCCACAGCAGAAAGATTGGTTCTCACGAGGATCATTCCGATGGGATTCCAATCTTGATTAGCATGTCCATCTAGAATTTGCCTGGATGGATTATGCCAATTGAATCCCTTAGAAAAGTTACACATGGAGGTTTAAGTTCATTATTGTCACATGTACTGAGATACAGTGAAAAGCTTTGTTTTGCATGCTATCCAAACAAATCAGATATTCCATACATAGATACAATCAGTTCAGACTCAAGTACAATAGATTGAATAAAGGGGAAGATACTGAGGAAGAATAAAGTTCACAGCATTATAGCATTGTCATGCATCAATTCCATTTCCATTGACAAAGTCAAATGGTCCTCAATGGGGTAGCTGTGAATCGAACAGTACCTAGTTTATGGAAAGACGGTTCAGAAGCCTGATAATGGGGGGGGGTGGCTGTACTTGAATCTGGCGGTGAGAACTTTCAAACTTCTGTACCTTCAGGAGCAGGAAGAAGGAATGACTAGGGTGGAACAAGTCTTTGACTATGTTGGTTGCTTTTTTCAATGCATTGTGAAGTGTAGCTGGAGTCTGTAGTGGGAAGTGTGGTCTGTATGATGAACTAGGCTTCATCTACAACTCTCTGCAATTCCTTGTGGTCTTGGACAAAGTTGGTCCCAAACCAAGCTGTGATGCAATCTGACAGTGTGCATTCTATTGTGCATCTGTAGAAGTTTGTAAGAGTCGCTAGAGAGAGGCCAAATTTCCTCACACTCCTCAGGAAGTAGAGGCCTTTGTATGCCTTGTTGGCTATCGCATCAATGTGGTTGGTCCACAACTGATTATTGATAATATTAACACCAAGAAACATATAGCTCACAAACCATTTCCTCTTGTGCATCATTGATACTGATTGAGGCATGTTTCCTGAAGTCAATTACTGACTCCGTCGACTTGCTGACATTGAGGGAGAGGTTATTGGAGAAGAAGAAAAAGATGAGCATAGTTCTGTACTTTATTAAAATATTTTGTCACATTGATCAATCAACAATATCGATTAGGTTCTTCAAAGTCGATAAATGCCTTTCTTGAATTTTGAAACTGTTTAATGCATTAATTGTTGGTGTTTTACTCAGTGTATGTTCAGAACTGAATACCAAAATCATCTCAAGAGAATTTAGCCTTAAGATGTTTGGTATTTTAATAGTTAGCTTTAAATAGTTATCAAACGATGAGCTTTGGAGCAAAGAAAAACAGAAAGGTCTCCAATCATAAAAAGTATATTTATAGGTCATCTGTTGCAGAAACATTATGATTTATTTCTCAAATAATAAATTATAATCCCATTAACTAACTCTACCAATGTTTGTTTTAATACCATCTGATGGCATTAGAGAGTTTTATATTAATAAGGAGGATTTCAGGATTAACTAAGCAAAACCACTTTTTTCTTATTCTCAAGAGCTATTACAAGTGCACGATAAATACTGGACTTCCCAGCAATGTTTGGATCCTGAAATTTTAATTTAAACTAGTAAATTTTTTGGTAGAGAGATACAGCGGAGAAACAGGCCCTTCGGCCCACTGGGTCCGTGCTGACCAGCGATCCCTGCATATTAACACTATCCAACACCCACTAGGTACCAAGCCAATTAACCTATAAACCTGTACGTCTTTGAAGTGTGGGAGGAAACCGAAGATCTCGGTGAAAACCCACGCAGGTCAAGGGGAGAACGTACAAACTCCATACGGACAGCACCCGTAGTCACGATCGAACCCGAGTCTCCGGCGCTGCATTTGCTGTAAGGCAGCAACTCTACCGCTGCGCCACCGTGACCGCCCTTTTTAAGTTTTTAAACTTGTTGCAAACAGATAGCTTAATATATTGAAACAGAATGGAAAGAGATGAACTATTAAAGGCTGGGAAGGCATGTCATCCCCATAACATTTCACAATACATTTATAGAATTAGTTTGAAATGTTTCCACTGGTTATAAGAACCTATTATGAACTTTACAACAAGTGTAGAGAGCTATAAAATATTCAAAGGTGTCACATGTCATGCAGAAGATTCATCTCATTTAATGGTTTTATTAGAAAACCTTTATAAGTTGGCTAGACACAGGGAGTGATTGAGTATGCCACAACAAATCTAAAAGAAGAGTCTGATGGATTGACCATATCCCAGAGAGAATATCACTATACAAAGCAATGGCAAAGTTATATTTACACAGACAGCTGACCCTACCATTAATTCCCAGCTGAGTTGATAGCAACTTTTCATCCTCATTTAGTTACAATCCTTCGAGTTTAAAAACACACACAAAATGTAATACTTTATTCTCTATAATGTGCTTTATGCCAACAATTTAGGCAAAATATTGACATTTGCCATTCAGTCTATTTCAGTGAATTACCGACATTGCATAACAATTATTACCTTGGTTTGAATAAATGAGATGTATCTTCTCAAGAACAAGAATTTATATCTAGTTGGAATCTTTTATACACGAAATAATATTGATTAGGTTCTGCAGAGTAATAACAAAAGTTGATAAAAGTTCTCAAATTTGGAGAGTCAGAAATAAGCAGTTACTGAGCCAAAGGAAATGTTCGATGAGGTGACTGAATTATTTTTAATTTTTCAGGAACCAAACATTGCTGGGAAGTGCAGTATTTATGGTGCACTCCTAATTGCTCTTGAGAATAAGGTGGATCACCATCACCTGGAACCACTGCAGTTTATCTGACTAACATACATCCATGGTACTGTTGGGTTCAGAGTTCCAGCATTAAGCCGCAGCAATGATGAAGAAACAGCACCTGACCGAAGCAGATGGTGTTGCCGAATGGCTCCAGCAACCCGCTTTTAATCCTGATTTAGGGTGCTATCTTCACACAGAATGCACCTTCTCCAATGTGACCGGATTTCCCTTGGGCACTCCAGTTTCTTCTCACATCCCAAAGCCAGGGTGATTAATTACTTGGCTACTGTGAATTAGTTACTTACTGTCAGTGGGTGAAAGTCAATGGATATGTGAAGATAATGAGTTCCAGGGAGAAAAGTGGCGAATTGACTTTTAGACTTCAGATACAGCATGGAAACAGGTCTTTTGGCGCAACGAGTCCACGCCAACCATTGATCATCCTGCATTCTAGCATTATCCTACACACTAGGGAAATTAACAATTTACAGAAGCCAATTAACCTACAAACCTGCACATCTTTGGAGTGTGAGAGGAAATCGGAACACCCGGAGAAGTATTTAGTGCGTTAGTAATTTCATTAAAAATGACAAAATTCTTACAAATATCGACATGGTGGACGCAGAGAGGCTGCGTCTCCAGGCCGTGTCACCTAGAACTAGTGGTTGGAATCTCAGAATAAGGTGCACACCATGGGGACTGATATAAGGAGGTACCTCTTTACACAGAGAGTCTCTACCCCGAAAGTATCTGCCCCGAAAAACAGTGGAAGCTCAAACGCAAAACAAAGTTCTACAGATTTGGAAGTTCTCTGGACATTGAAGTAATCAGGAGACATGAGGAGCAGTGGAGCCACAAGAAACTGCAGATGCTGGAATCATGAGCAAAACACAAACTATTGGAGGAACTCAATGGGTCAGGCAGCATCTGTGGAGGGAGATGGACAGATGACTTTTCAGGTTGGGATCCTCCTTCAGGATGACATGTGGACAGAGCTGGATAAAGGGCTGGAACTGGCTCAATGGGCCATATGGCCTACTGGTTCTTATAGAACTTTTCATTCTTAGAAACATAGAAAAAAGGTGCAGGAATAGGCCATTTGGCCCTTCAATATGATCATGGCTGATCCTGCTTTCCCCCCCATATCCCTTAGCCCTAAGAGCTACATCTAACTCTCTCTTGAAAACATCCAGTGAATTGGCCTCCACTGCCTTCTGTGGCAGAGAATTCCACAGATTCACAACTCTGGGTGAAGATTTTTTTCCTCATCTCATGACCTAAATGACCTACTGTAGCGACCATGGAGAATGGTCTAGGTCGTCGAACCCTCGGATTGGCCAGCGAGGTCACGTGGGAACGCGACCATGGGGATTGGTCCAGGGAAGGACATCGCTGATTGGTCAGCGATGTCATGGGTGCGTTTGGCGCCCGATTTAGTTAGTTCGTCTGAGTCTTCAAGGAAGACAGTAAGTTTATATTGGTTGTCCTGCGACTTGTTGTTTTGATTCTGTATTCGTGTATTGCGGTTGCAATAAACTTCATCTACAACTACAAGTCTCGGACTCGCCATATTGGTGACCCCGAACGTGATCTGGACGATCACCGACTGAGAAAAACCCGACGCCTCGTTGACGATGACTGAGCAGGGCACACCGGAGTCAAGCGCGGCGGACGTTCATCTTCCGTTATTTTGGACGTACGCACCGCAAGCTTGGTTTATCCACGCCGAGGCCCAATTCCATATAAAGAAGGTGTCGGATGATTCCACGAAGTATTTCTACCTCGTCAGCGCACTATCGCCGGACACAACCAAGCGCGTGATGCGGTTCATAATAAATTCACCTGCGGAAGACAAGTATGAAACCATGAAGAAGGTATTACTGCGGACCTTCGGGTTAAAAAAGCATGGTGGTGCGGCAAAACTTCTGCACCTACCTGAGCTTGGAGACAAACTGCCTTCCGTCCTCATGGCCGAAATGATGGTGCTAGCCGGTGAGCATACGGATTGCCCGATGTTTGAGCAGGCATTCCGCGAAAAACTCCCCGAGGATGTCCGATTGCTGCTTACGGATTGTTCTTTTAAGGACCCCGAAGCATATGCAGCGAAAGCGGACGCGCTCATAGCAGGAAAAAACAAGGCAGGGGATTCCATCAACAAAGTCTCGACATCGGTGACCACGCCACAGCGACGACAAGAGGGCGCCACGTCTCCCGCCAATTCTCCGAAAGCCCGCCAAAAAGATCCGCACAAGCGCGGCTGGTGCTATTATCACCTACGATGGGGTAACGAATCCCGCAACTGCCGTTTGCCTTGTACCTTCGCGGGAAATGCCTCGGCCGATCGTACATAGGGGCAGTTACGATTGGCCAGAACCGGCGCCTCTATGTCCATGATCGATTCACGGACACAGAATTTTTGGTGGACACCGGAGCCATTGTCAGCATAGTGCCGCCGACCGACCTCGAAACCAGATCGGGTAAGACAGGTCCCACCCTCATCGCGGTTAATGGCAGCCCAATTCGCACTTTCGGCACACGGAAGATGTCCCTTGCGTTAGGCCTACGCACGTACGAATGGCCATTCATCATAGCCGACGTCAAACAAGCGATCCTGGGCGCAGATTTTCTCTGGGCTTTTTCACTGGTTCCTGATGTCCGCGGTAACGACCTCCGACCCGCTGCTGAAGACGAGCACGTCGCTCCGGCAATCGCCTCCTCGCCCAGCCCTACTGTCCAGGCCGTCGTCGCGGCCCCCGATTCGTATGCTGCGATTCTGGCAGAGTTCCCAGAGCTGCTCGTCCAACGTTTCGACGCGCCTTCAGCTAAGCACGGTGTGGTCCATCACATCCGCACCGAAGGCCCTCCCGTTTTCGCTCGGGCCAGGAGACTACCGCCAGACAAACTGGTGGTGGCACGGGCGGAGTTCAGGAAGATGGAGGAAATGGGAATTGTTCGTCAGTCTGACAGCCCGTGGGCCTCGCCATTACACATGGTCTCCAAGGCATCTGGGGGGTGGAGACCATGTGGCGATTATCGGCGTCTCAATGCTGTCACCACGGCTGATCGCTACCCCATACCGCACCTACAGGACTTTTCATCTGGACTGGAAGGAGCGGTAGTGTTTTCCAAAATCGATTTGGTGCGAGGATACCACCAGATTCCGGTGCGACCGGAGGACATACAAAAAACTGCAACTATTACTCCGTTCGGGTTGTTTGAATGGTTGCGTATGCCTTTCGGTTTAAAGAACGCGGCACAGGCTTTCCAGCGACTGATGGACCGCGTGGGCAGGGGTTTACCCTTTGTGTTTATTTATTTAGACGACATCCTGGTAGCTAGCCCCTCAGTGCAAGAACACCAGGCCCATTTGCGGACCGTGTTCCAGCGGCTCCAAGACCACGGGCTCATTATTCAACCCTCCAAATGTCAATTCGGCCTCCCTGCTCTCGATTTTCTAGGGCACAGAATTACCCCTGCCGGCGCTGCCCCTTTGCCAGAGAAGGTGGAGGCTATTCGGGCTTTCCCCAGGCCCACCACAGTAAAAGGGCTGCAGGAGTTCGTTGGCATGGTTAATTTCTACCATAGATTCGTTCCGGCAGCGGCGCGAGTCCTGCGCCCGCTTTTCCAATGCCTTGCAGGTAATCCAGTAGAATTGTTGTGGTCCCCGGCCGCAGAGTCGGCTTTTACGGCAGCTAAGGCAGCCTTGGCAGACGCCACCATGTTGGTCCATCCGAGCCCCTCAGCCCCCACGGCCCTGACGGTCGACGCCTCTGACGTGGCGGTGGGTGGAGTTCTGGAGCAGCAGGTTGGTGGCCGTTGGCAGCCTTTAGCGTTTTTCAGCCGGCAACTAAATTCGGCCGAGCTGAAATATAGCGCATTTGACCGAGAGCTTCTAGCTCTCCATTTAGCTGTCCGTCATTTCAGGTATTTCCTCGAGGGCCGCCCATTTGTGGCATTTACGGACCACAAGCCATTAACATTCGCTTTTTTGAAATTGTCTGACCCATGGTCGGCCCGCCAGCAGCGGCACCTCACTGCTATCTCAGAATTTACCACAGATGTCCGTCATATCGCGGGTAAGCTGAATGCCGTTGCTGACGCCCTGTCTAGACCTGCTTTTCCCCCTATTTCGGCGGTGGACTGCGAAGTGGATCCCCAGCTCCTGGCGGATACCGTTTCGACGTACCAGTCCACCACTTCGGGATTGAAGTTGGCTCAGGTAGCTTGTGGTTCGGAGGGCACGAAAGTCTGGTGCGATGTTTCTCTTCCTCGCCCCAGGCCGGTAGTACCGCCCTCCCTTCAGCGCCGGGTTTTCGATGCCATTCATGGGCTGGCGCACCCGTCCATCCGCTCCACCTCTGCTTTGGTAGCAGCTCGGTTTGTCTGGCATGGCCTACGGAAACAGGTAGCGGGTTGGGCACGTTCCTGCGTTCCCTGTCAGATCGCTAAAGTCCAGCGCCATGTCCAGCCCCCCGTACAGGATTTCGAAGTCCCGGCTTTTCGTTTTTTTCACATCCACGTGGATTTGGTCGGGCCTTTGCCTTCCTCCCAGGGCTACACCCACCTCCTCACGGTGGTGGATCGGTTCACCCGGTGGCCAGAGGCTTTCCCATTGTCTGACATCTCGTCAGCGTCTTGTGCTAGGACTTTGGCCCTTCATTGGGTAGCCCGTTTCGGGGTCCCGGCAGTTATTACAACTGACAGAGGACCACAGTTCACTTCGTCCCTCTGGGCCGCGCTGGCGGAACTGTACGGGTCCAAATTACAACCCACAACTGCATATCACCCCCAGGCAAATGGTCTCGTGGAGAGGTTCCACCGCCAACTTAAGGCGTCCCTCAGTGCAAGGCTTGAAGGCCCGGACTGGGTAGACCAACTCCCTTGGGTTCTTTTGGGCATCCGGACGGCTCCAAAGCCAGATCTCGGTGCGTCGTCCGCAGAGCTGGTATATGGCTCGACCCTTCGAGTACCTGGAGATCTGTTTCCGGACACTTCAGCACTGCTCCCTACAGTCCCAGCAGCGTTAGCAGCTCTCCGGGAACGGGTGGGCTCCCTGGCTCCAGTGCCGACTTCACGTCATGGGTGTCCCATGGTACATGAACCGTCTTCCCTGAAGGACTGTGAGTTCGTTTTTTTGCGTAAAGATGCCCATCGCGCCCCGTTGCAGAGGGTCTATCAAGGGCCGTTTCGGGTTTTACGTAAGGGAACGGCTACTTTCACCTTAGACATGGGCGGCAAGAGTGAGCTCGTCTCGGTGTCCCGGCTCAAACCTGCCCATTTGGACCCGGATCAACCAGTCCTGGTCGGTCAAACCCCTAGAAGAGGCCGACCTCCGTTAGTTCCGCCCAGTCCACAAACCCCCATTCCGACAGTTCCTCCGGGACCCCCAGTTTCGGCAGTCCCCCTAGGACCCCCCGTTCCGGCAGTTCCTCCAGGACCCCCCGTTCCGGCAGTTCCTCCAGGACCCCCCGTTCCGGTAGTTCCTCCAGAACCTCCCGTTCCGGCTGTCCCACCAAGTCCGGAACCTCCGGCTCCTGTGGTTCAGGCTGTCCCTCTCCGTACTCGTTATGGTCGCGAAATCAGGCTCCCAGCTAGGTTCCGCACCTCGGGTTCTGGGGGGGGTCATGTAGCGACCATGGAGAATGGTCTAGGTCGTCGAACCCTCGGATTGGCCAGCGAGGTCACGTGGGAACGCGACCATGGGGATTGGTCCAGGGAAGGACATCGCTGATTGGTCAGCGATGTCATGGGTGCGTTTGGCGCCCGATTTAGTTAGTTCGTCTGAGTCTTCAAGGAAGACAGTAAGTTTATATTGGTTGTCCTGCGACTTGTTGTTTTGATTCTGTATTCGTGTATTGCGGTTGCAATAAACTTCATCTACAACTACAAGTCTCGGACTCGCCATACTACCCCTTATTCTTGAAATGTGATCCCTGGTTCTGGACTCCCCCCACATCAGGAATTTTTTTCCTGCATCTAGCCTGTCCAATCCTTTAAGAATTTTATGTTTCTATAAGATCCCCTCTCATCCTTCTAAATTCCAGTGAAGACAAGCCCAGTCGACCCATTCTTTCAGAGGCTGTCTGACCTGTTCAGCATTTTCTGTTTTATTTCACTGCTCCCTTCACGTCCTGTTCAATTTTTGAGACAACTTTGTCCGGCTCTCCCGGAACATTTGAGATCAAGTGTTGCATTTAGTGTTGCCTTTGTAGTCGTGAATGTGTTCTTCCAGGATTCTTTATGCTGGATATGTCTCACAAATAAAAACAGAATGAAGAGTGTTTCAAAGCTGGGTGCATCATAACCATCAATCAACTGTTCGAAGGTATTTATTCACAAAATGCTGGAGTAACTCAGCAGGTCAGGCAGCATCTCAGGAGAGAAGGAATGGGCGACGTTTCGGGTCGAGACCCTTCAGTTATTTTCTTACACATCAATCTACTGTTGTATGATAAAGAGCTTCCCGAAGAAATTACCTCTGGAGGTTTAGGACAAGCAAGAGTCTCACTTAGAGTGATTATTGGCAACAAATTTCTGCCTAGCATCTGCCAAGAAAACTCTTTAAACTTTTAGACTGGAGAGAGAAGGAATGGGTTACATTTCAGGTCGAGACCCTTCCTCCAGAGATGCTGCCTGCCCCACTGTGTTACTCCAGCATAGTCTTTGTGTCTGTCTGAGGTGTAAACCAGCATCTTTTGCTCCTTCCTACTCATATGGGACAGGCACTATACTGTTTGTGAAGTCCCATGCAACGCAATAAAAATAAAACACCGTCAGCCCTACCATTGAATGATCTTGTCAACACATCAAGTAAAAGCATCACAGAAATCAGCTGACATACACCTGGAAAATACCTGTGCTGGAGAGTGGGAAGGGAAGAACAAGACTCATGTACACACTACATAGAAACATAGAAAATAGGTGCAGGAGTAGGCCATTCGGCCCTTCGAGCCTGCACCACCATTCAATATGATCATGGCTGATCATCCAACTCAGTAACCTGTACCTGCCTCCTCTCCATACCCCCTGATCCCTTTAGCCACAAGGGCCACATCTAACTCCCTCTTAAATATAGCCAATGAACTGGCCTCAACTACCTTCTGTGGCAGAGAATTCCACAGATTCACCACACTCTGTGTGAAAAAAAACTTTCTTCACAAATGTCATCTCTTCCTTTCTCTGCAGAGATGCTGCTGAGACTGAGTTACTGCAGCATTTTGAATCTACCTGGGTACAAGCCAGCGCCTGCACTTCCTTCCCACGGCCACGGGGCAGCGTCCTCCGCCTCAACGTGATGACGCTCCGACGCAGTGCACGGTGACGTCGGGCCGCCGCTCTCAGGGACGCGATGACGTGCCCGCGGTGCGACACGTGGACGCGATGACGCAGTGAGCTGCCCTCTGCTGCCGCGGACATTTGCTTCGCGTTGCCGGTGGCCGCCATGGTTCCCCCGGTGCAGGTGTCGCCCTTCATCAAGGTAGGCGGCCGTGGCGGCGCTCGGGGACTGCGGTGGGCGCGGCTCACACCGTCCCCTGAGCGAGGGAGGCGGCAGGGAGCTGTTCCGTCGCCTCTCTGGCGGAGACTGCCCTGTACTGCCCTGGCGGAGCCTGAGCTCTAAGGTCAAACCGGGACCTTGGGGCGGGGCGGGGGCACGGAGATAGAGTGTGTGGGGAGAAACTGCAGAGACATCGGAGATAGACACAACATGCCGGAGTAACGCAGCGGGACATGCAGCATCTCTGGAGATAGAGGGCAGAGGGAGAGAGAGATACAGAGTGATACTGGGAGGAGGGGGAGAGATGGACAGGGGGAGTCATACAGGAGAGGGGGAGAGGGGATACAGGAGAGGGAGGATGCAAAAGAAAGAGATCCAGGAGAACGGACGAGGTACAGGAGAAGGGGAGAGGTTGGGGAGAAAGGAAAGGGTCATTGAGTCATATATCATGGAAACAGGCCCAACTTGCCCATGCCAACCAACATGTCCCATTGACATTAGTCCCACTAGTGGTGACAGATACAATAGTGCAATTAAAGAAGCTGGAAGATAGGCACATGGATATATAGGGAATAGAGAGAGATGGATCACTTTGGAGGCAGAGATTAATTTTACCAGGCATCGTGTTTGGCATGGACGTTGTAGGCCGAAGGGCCTGTTCCTCTACCGTTCTGTACAGTGTCTACATATTACCTGTACTGTTTTCTGTTGCAGATGGCTAGATACTCTGCGTTGTTCGTTGGTGTTATCTATGGCAAGACACGCTACGGTAAGGACCTGTGCCCTGTCTAACCTGAATGCATCATATGTTTACTGTACATTTACTGTGAGGATAGTAAGATCATTGTGGGAATATTACTGTTAGGGCAGTTTGATGTCCAGTTGGAGGTGGTGTTTGGTCTCTTGAAAAGCATTAAGGTGGATAAATCTCCAATGCCTGGTGGGATGTATCCCAGGTTATTAGGAGGTAAACGAGGATATTGTTAGGGACATTGAAGATCTTTATTCTCTCAAGCCACAAGGCCCCGGGGGGACTGGGGAGCAGCCAATGTTTGTTTCTTTAAGAAGGGAAATTAAGATAATCCAGGGTATTCTAGGCCGGTGAGCCTCATGTCAATGGAAGGGAAGTTATTGGAGAGAGTTCTTTGGGATAAAATCTGCTTGCATCTGGAAGAGTATTTGACAACTAGGGACAGTTAGCATGGCTTTGTCCATGGCAGGTCATGTCTTACGAACTTGATTTAATTTTTTGAGGTTATGATGGTGATCGATGAGGGTAGGGTAGAGGAGGAAGAAACAGACCGTGCGGGGCTGGGGAACGATGAGGTTGGAGGCTCTGGTGGGCAGATCAGAGGAGAGGTCCTGACCTGAAATGTTACCTGTCCTTTTTCTCCAGAGATGCTGTCTGACCCGCTGAGTTGTTCCAGCACTTTGTAGCTATATTTGGTATAAATCAGCATCTGCAGTTCTTTCCTGTCATAAACATTGAAATAACCTTTTACAAAAATAACACAATCCTATAATTCCTTTTCCGTGAACCTGGTAAGTTTAAGGCAGCAGGGAAACTGAGGCTCCAGTGTGAGGGTAGATGGAGCAGTACACTTTACCTCATGAGCCAATGCTGAGCCATTGGGGTTTCCCAACCAACAGATAATAGATTGTACAAGACAATTGGTGAGGAAATGTTTGGAATATTATATTCAGTTTTTTTCATGTTATAGGAAAGATGTTGTTAAGCTGGAAAAGGTGCAGGGGCGATTTCAGAGGATGTTGCCAGGACTCGAGGGCCTGAGCTATAAGGGGAGGTTGAATAGGCTTGGACATTATTCCTTGGCATACAGGAGGATGAGGGATGATCTTAGAGCAAAAAAAGATCACACGGTGAATGGATAGGGTAAATGCAGAGTCTTTTACCAAGAGTAGGGGAATCAAGACCAGTGGACATGGGTTTCAGGTGAGAGGAGAAAGATTCATTTGGATCCTGAGGGGCAATTTTTTCACACAAAGGGTGGTGGGTATATGGAGTGTGAAGTAGTTGAGGCGGGTACTGTAGCAACATTTAAAAGACTTGGGCAGGTGCATGAATAAGATAGATTTAGAAGGATTGTGGACCAAATGCAAGCAGGTGGGACTAATGTAGATGGGGCATGTTGGTTGGCATGGGCAAGTTTGGCCGAAGGACCTCTTTCCACACTGTGACCGAGAGCTTCAATGTGTCAAGCTTGGAACAAATTACACTGCTCCGGTGAGTGAAGGCAGTGTGGGTGCTGATGAGTGGGAAGGCAGTGGGGCAAACATTAACGATGACCCTAATGCCATTCAATGGCATTGCCAGATCATCCGTTGATGTGTTAGTAGTTTCATTGTATTTGGCTTTGAATGAATTACACTGTTGCACTTTTATTCAAAGAATTTGTCCCAATGTAAACAGGACAAAATTGGAAAGGGCACTAAGTGCTAGAGTAACCTAGCAGGTTAGGCAACATCTACTTTGAAGAAGTTCTCGTGTAAACCAGCATCTGTTGTTCCTTATATCTACATTTTGATGCTCCAGTGCAAAATCTCCAGCTTATGCTTTGAAGAAGTTCTCTTCTCCAGAGATCTGCTGAGCACTTTGTGTACTTTTGTGTAAACCAGCATCTGCAGTTCCGTGTTTTTACACAGGACAATGATTAGTATTTATGGAACGTTAGCAAGTAATTTAAATTCATTGTTTAAGGACCAAAATATGAAAATGGATGATTCTTATAAAATTAAGTCTGATCTTTAAAAGGGGATTTAACCAAGTTGTTTGATATTTTTTTGAAGACTATTTGAAGCCTGTTGCAGCAGAAGAGAGAAGAATCGAAGCTGAAGAGAAAAAGAAGCGAGAGGAGCTTGAACGCATTGCAAAGCAATTGGCTGAAGGTATTTGAAAGTTAGATTTGATTCCTTGCCATTCTATTTAAGTGGTTATGGTTCCATTGAAATTCCGACATCCTTACAGCCATTTACAGGTTGGATGCTGGGAGGATGTTACACTATGCTGAAAAATCTACAAGTAGGAGTCACCATCTCAGAACGAGGGAAAGCCCATTTTGGACTGAGATGAGAAATATGTAAATAATGGGGGTGGTGCATCGTTGGAATTCTCTACTCTCGGGAGACATGCGGACTCAGTCATTGAGCGAATTTAAAACGGATCAATAAACTTCTGAATATTAAGGGAGTCAAGGGATATGAATGTAGTGTAGTAAAATGGTTTTGAATTGGAAATCAGCCATGATCTTGGTGAATGATGAAGAAAGCTTAAAAGGGTCAATTGTGCCACTCATCTTCCGGTTACTTGTGTCTTATGAAAGTAAGATTTGTATGTGACTATGAGCTTATATAATTTATGCCAGGAATGTTGAAGCATAAATGGATCCATTCTGTTTGAATTGTTCAATAGCTATATATTTCATTGCCCATGCCTAACAAAAGTCTATTGGTGTAGGAAAGAACTACAGATGCTGGTTTAAATCGAAGGTAGACACAAAATGCTGGAGTAACTCAGCGGGACAGGCAGCATCTCTGGAGAGAAGGAATGGGTGTCGTTTCGGGTCGAGGCCGTTCAGACTTCTTCAGAAAAGTCTGTTAGTCTCAGTCTTAAATATCTCAGTTGCCCCACAGTCTATGGAGGGGTACAACCTCTAAATATCCATTATTTTGGGCAGAAAGCGCTTTCACTCCACATACCATAACTAATTTTAAGGCTGTGTTATTTGTCCTGGATTTGGGTACCAAACAAAACCACTTTTATGCACTTATTCAACTGCACTTATTCCTATCAACGTTATCTTTCATTTAAAATATCTCATGCATACTGTGCCTGGTCCTTGCAATCTATATTCACATTTATCCTTTAAGTCCCAATGTACCTACCAAAATACCTTTATTCTTAATTGTTAACTGTATGTTTGTGTTGTCATTTGTGAGTGGAGCACCAAGGCACATTCTTTGTATATGCACATACTTGGCCAATAAACTTATTCATTCGTTCAAAGCCCAAAACAGACTTGTACCTACAGATGGACTCCAAATGGTATCTGTTTAAAACTTTGCATAGTTGGAGAATCACTTGCAATCCTTGCTCACCCTCCACCATAAATCCTTCAAATTATTAGCTCCTGTGGTAGTTTGTTGATAACCTCAGCAATCAGTTGGACCTTGAGCTGACCATGCCTTGCAAAGACTATCTATTTCTGGCTTAAACATGGTGCCCTGGCAGGGAGTCCCTTCATCATCAGTTTTACCCATTGCAAATCTCCCTTTATGCAGTCCCCATTTCCACTTTTATAAATCCGAGTTAATTCAAAACTCTCCTGTTTGTATTTCACATATTACGGACCAGCATCAATTAACTCGCCAGCACTTGACATTTAACTTTCCCATCCTTGTTCAAAGGTCTTCATGTTATCCTTTCCTATCTGGAATATATTTTTAAAGACTGCATTTTCCAGCTTTCGCCATTTGTAAATCCAATGCCCGATTCACTGGAATCATGTGAATTGCGTGGACTGAGGCCAAAATTGGAAAATCTATATTTTTCCCCACAAAATTTACTACTTTGATCAAGCAGTTTGATTTCCTAATTTCTTCCTCTCTGAGTTTACCAGTTTTAATTTTGTGAAATACAAAAGAATTATATTTTGTATAATCATACACAATTTTTTAACAAGCTTGACTTTGAGATAGGACAAACAAATTGGAAAGGGCATGAGTGTCAATGATAATAAAAGATGATACAAGGGGAGTGAAGAATTGAAAGTGGAATCTGTTTGGGTGAGGATCAGAGAGAATTACTGGAGGTGGTTTCAAACTTTCATTGCATCATCTTCGCTCTGCGAACCCACCACTCCTCAAATTCAAAGATAAGTTGTTTAGTTGATGGGGAATCCAAATAAGCGAAAATAGATTGGAGGAAGTTTTATACTGGAGCAGTGTCATAAAACTATCTGGGGGACAGACTGCTTTGAATCTTTTCATATGTAATGAGTGGAAGAAATTAATTTAGAGGGTAATTAAAGGAAAATGAAAAGCCGAGACTTTGCAGGTTTGCTTCAAGAGACTTTATTGCATGATACCATGGAGAGATTGTGGCAGTGAACTGCTCACCAGTTCTGTGACTTCACAGCAGAATTAACCGACAGTTATACTGTGCAGTAAACAACTTTTGTTTTTTGTCAAATACAACTATACGAAAATATACTATCTACTACATGGGTACCAATTATTTTATTGGTCATAACATACTTTTTATCTATGTTAATCTTATTCAACAACAGATGATTAATACAAGTCAAACATAATACAAGGGCATCTTGACATTATTCTATCTCACCTTTTAGGCGGACCGCGCCACCATCCCCTCTGCGAGTCAATCATAAGCCCCCCATTTACTGCACCATTTCTACGCTACTAGTGGTAGGGGGCACGGGTGGTCTACCCAGCTTGACATTCCATCTACTATTGTAATCCAGCATTCTGTAACTTCCCTCTGGGGAAAACCAGCTTCCTTGTATACACTGGAATTTAGAAGGATGAGGGGGGATCTTATTGAAACATATAAGATAATTAGGGGATTGGACACATTAGAGGCAGGAAACATGTTCCCAATGTTGGGGGAGTCCAGAACAAGGGGCCGCAGTTTAAGAATAAGGGGTAGGCCATTTAGAACGGAGATGAGGAAGAACTTTTTCAGTCAGAGAGTGGTGAAGGTGTGGAATTCTCTGCCTCAGAAGGCAGTGGAGGCCAGTTCGTTGGATGCTTTCAAGAGAGAGCTGGATAGAGCTCTTAAGGATAGCGGAGTGAGGGGGTATGGGGAGAAGGCAGGAACGGGGTACTGATTGAGAGTAATCAGCCATGATCGCATTGAATGGCAGTGCTGGCTCGAAGGGCTGAATGGCCTACTCCTGCACCTATTGTCTATTATCTCTGTCCTAATTTTGTAATGCTTACATTCACCATTCAACACATTCCCAGACAAGAGGTAATGCGTCTAATCTTATTTTGCTGGTTCCCACGAGCCTCTTCTGCACCTGGTCAACAAGAGATGCCAATTGCCACATCCGCACACCCGTTCGTTACCTTGTTCAATTCCGATCAAAATTAAGTAAGACAGGATTTTAATATTTTCTTCCACAATGAGCAAGTCAATTGGTAATCTCAAGGAATTCTCAGCAACGGTGATCACAACATTAATATTTTTATTGAATACAAAAAGCACATTAGAATCTATTTTTAAAGTAATTTGCATAGCAAGAGTAAGTAAATTGACTATGATGTATTTGGAAAATAAATGAAAACGTTTGCCAGTAGATAGGCAATGAGCATTAAAAATTTAAGTGTTTTCCAATTAATATGTGTTGAGTAATCTATGTAAGAGTTTAAGGATTGTATTAGATTGAAAAGAGGCTTGTGAGCCCAGAATAGTAATTCATTTTGAGGATTGAGAGTGTTTTGTAAGCCAGAAGAGCATGAATTGATTGTGAGAGAAGAGAGCAAGATATGTGTATTTCAGGATAACTACTGGGAGATGAACAGTTATGAAATTAAATAAGGAAATGACTGAGGCCATTGACTATTTTGTATCTGGCTAATTAGTAGATGTCACAGTAAATGTATATAATGATATTAACATAATTGATTATTAATAGAAAGTGCTGGAGAAAGTAAAGATCAAATCCTCTAGAGCAGGTGCCCCACATTCTTGAGTTCTAAAAGGATTAGGCAGTGAGATGGTGGTTTCTCTAACATTCACTAATTTGGAATGGCCCCAATGGATTAGAAGGTAGCAAATATACAGATGCTCCCCGACGAATGATGCTTCGACTTACGATGTTTCGACTTTACAATGGTGCAAACGCTGGGCAACAGCAGCGACCCATAGCTCGCTTCCGGCCACGTGATCAGGTGTATTTAAATGCATTTTGACGCAATATTTTCGGTTTACGATGGGTTTATCGGAACGTAACCCCATTGTAAGTTGAGGAGCACCTGTAATACTACTACTCAAAAAAAGAGCAGAAATAAAATAGAGCTTCAGCGTGGTTAGCATGAGAACATTTGTCAGGGAAATTGTGGAATCTATTGAAAGTAGTGGTAAAACAACAAATTGTTATTTGAAACAAAAATAATCAGGATTTATGAAAGGCAAATTGTATTTGATAAATTTGAGGATTTTAGCACATAGTTAGTAACTAATGAGGGAGCCAATAGGTGTTAGAAACATAGAAAATAGGTGTAGGAGGAAGCCATTCGGTCCTTTGAGCCAGCACCGCCATTCATTGTGATCATGGCTGATCATCCACAATCAGTAACCTGCGCCCAACTTCTCCCCATATCCCTTGATTCCACCTGCTCCCAAAGCTCTATCTAAGGCCCTAAATGTACAAAAGGCATTTGATAAGGTTTTATACCAAAGCTTTTACATAAATTAGGGTCTAAATATCGTATGTGTTAACATGGGTGGAGGATTAGTTAAAGACAAGTAGGAATCATTCACAGACTGTTGAAGTTAAGGAGCGGGCATGAGATGAAAGTTGAGGATTTTTGTCTTGCATCAGACCAGAAAGATTGTGATGCTGAGAGGAACACATCTCCCTGCCATTTCTTTGGCTTTGAGCATAACGGAACCCAAAAGTTTAATACAAAATTTAGTTTAGTTCAGTACCGTGAAAAGCTTTTGTAAAATAGAATACAGACAATGTATGTGCATCAAACAGTAAATTTATTTCCCATTCCAGCAAATGAAGACACTATATTGAAATGATTGAACCAACAAAAGAATGGATGAAGAATATATGACGTGCATTTCTGGTTGATCGTATGGACTTATCAGACGTAAATATTCAAGACCGCTTTCTGGTGCATTTTCCACCACTTCAAAGTGAAAAAATAAAATTTATTTGAACTATAAGTAGTCTTTTTGTTTGATTATTTCTTGAAGGTTCAATGTGGAGCATTTGACTTACAAGAACTGCTAATATTGCTTTTGCTGTGTTTGATTTTGAATTGCAAGAATATGCCAACAGACCACACATTATGTGTCGTATGTGTAAGAAACATAGAAAATAGGTGCAGGAGGAGGCCATTTGGCCTTTCGAGCCAGCACCGACATTCATTGTGATCATGGCCGAGCATCCACAATCAGTAACCTGTGCCTGTCTTCTCCCCATAACCCTTGATTCGGCTAGCCCCTAGAGCTCTATCTAACCCTCTTTTCAATTCATCCAGTGAATTGGCCTCCACTGCCTTCTGTGCAGAGAATTCCACAAATGCACAACTCTCTGGGTGAAAACGTTTCTTCTCACCTCAGTTTTAAATGGCCTCCCCTTTATTGTTAGACTGTGGCCCCTGGTTCTGGTCTCTCCCAACATTGGGAACATTTTTCCTGCATCTAGTTTGTCCAGTCCTTTTGTAATTTTTTATATCTTTAAGATCCCCTCTCATCTTTCAAAACTCCAGTGAATACAAGCCCAGTCTTTCCAATCTTTCCACCTATGACATTCTCGCCATCCCAGGGATTAGCCTCGTGATCCTGCGTTGTACTGTCTCAATAGCAAGGATGTCCTTCTTCAAATTAGGAGACCAAAACTGCACACAATACTCCAGATGTGGTCTCACCAGGGCCCTATACAACTGCAGAAGGACCTCTTTGCTCATATACTCAAATCCTCTGTTATGAAGGCCAACATGCCATTCGCTTTCTTCACTGCCTGCTGTACCTACACGCTTACTTTCAGGGACTGATGTACAAGGACACCCAGGTCTCGTTGCACTTCCCCTTTACCTAACCTGACACCATTGAGATAATAATCTGCCTCCTTGTTTTTGCTGCCAAAGTGAATAACCTCACATTAATCTACATTATACTGCACCTGCCATGCATCTGCCCACTCATTCAACCTGTCCAAGTCACCCTGCAACCTCCTAACATCGTCTTCGCAGTTCACACTGCCCCCCAGCTTTGTGTCATCTGCAAACTTGCTGGTGTTCTAATTCCATCATCCAAATCATTAATATATATTGTAAATGGTTGCGGCCCCAGCACCAAGCCTTGCGGCACTCCACTCGCCACTGCCTGCCATTCTGAAAAGGACCCGTTTATTCCTACTCGTTGCTTCCTGTCTGCCAACCAATTCTCTATCCATGTCAATACCCTATCTCCAATACCATGTGGCCACCAATTTTGCTCTCCAATCTCCTGTGTGGGACCTTATCAAAGTCTGAAAGTCTAGATACACTACATCCACTGGCTCTCCTTCATCCATTTTACTTGGCACATCCTCAAAAAATTCCAGAAGATTAGTCAAGCAGGATTTCTCCTTCATAAATCCATGCTGACTTGGACCAATCCTTTTACTGCTATCCAAATGTGCCGTTATTACCTCTTTAATAATTGACTCCAGCATCTTCCCCACCACTGATGTCAGGCTAACTGGTCTATAATTCGATTTATTCACAAAATGCTGGAGTAACTCAGCAGGTCAGGCAGCATCTCGGGAGAGAAGGAATGGGTGACGTTTCGGGTCGAGACCCTTCTTTCTATAATTCTCTGTTTTCTCTCTCACTCCTTTCCTGAAAAGTGGGATAACTAGCTACCCTCCAATCCACAGGAACCGGTCATGAATCTATTGAACATTTTTTTTTTTTTTTTTTGATAGTTTCTTTTTCTGAGCACCTAAACATACTTTTGATATTAACCAGTGTATATACTGTCAAAAACAAACTTGAGGGCAAACAAATAATATATTCAGTAAATTATTTCAGTTTTACATGTTTCTGTGCATGGAAAACTATACATTCCAACTTTTAGGATCTTTTTACTGAGATTCTTTAAGCCATCCGCTCTACATCTTCTTTAACTAAACTCCATTCGCGTCAATGCTACTTGCCTCCTTTCACATTACATAATCGGTGAGCTGACATTTTCTGCAAAATGAGTTTTAATGTAGATAAGTTTGAGATGTTGCATTTTGGGAAGTTAAATCAGGACAGGACCTTCATAATGAATGGTTAGGGCCCTGAGAAGTGCTGTAGAGCAGGGGAATTGAGAAATACAGGATGGTGTCACAGGTAGAATTTTGTAGCTCTTTGGATGCATTTCAATAATAATAATATATTCCTTTATTCGTCCCACACCGGGGAAATTTACAGTGTTACAGCAGCAAAGTGGATAGCAAGAGATCATTCATTATAAATAAAAGTAAAGACAAGAATTAATTGTCATCAGTTTACTGTGTATTCCTTAACTGTTACTGTTGACTCGTCTACTGGGAGTAGTGCAGTCTCACAGCAGCAGGAAGGAAGGATCTCCTATATCTCTCCTTCACACACTTGGGGTGAAGGAGTCTGTCACTGAAGGAGCTAGTGCACTCAGTGCAGTGACAAGTGTCCTGCATGGGGTGGGAGTCGTTGTCCAGCAGCGATGTTAACTTTGCCATCATCCTCCTCTCTCCCACCGCCTGTACTGAGTCGAGGGGGCAACCCAGGACAGAGCTGGCCTTCCTGACCAGCTTGTCAAGTCTCTTCCCCTCTGCCGCTGAGATGCTGCTGCTCCAGCAGACCACTCCATAGAAAATGGCTGATGCAACCACCGTGTTGTAGAAGGTCCTTAGGAGTGCCCCCTGCACTCCAAAGGACCTGAGTCTCCTCAGCAGATAAAGTCTGCTCTGGCCCTTTTTGAATAGCCCATTGGTGTTTTCGGTCCAGTCCAATTTATTATTGAGGTAAACACCCAGGTACTTATAAGAGTCCACCCTCCCGATGACCATTCTCTGGATGTTCACCGGTGTCGGGGGGACCTGGCTGCGCCTGCAGAAATCTATCACCATCTCCCTGGTTTTCCCGGGAGGCGGTTCCGCTGGCACGTCCACAAACTCCTTGAGCAGTTCTCTGTACGCCCTGTTATCGTCACGTGTGATGAGTCCGACGATGGCAAAGTTGTCAGAGCACTTCTGTAGATAGTTTGCAGAGCTGTGCCTGAGGTCCGCAATGTACAGGTTGAACAAGAATGGAGCTAACACTTCCCTGCGGAACCCCTGTGCTGCAGACCACCATGTCCGAGACATAGTCCTTTGTCCTCACATACTGTGGTCGGTTGATGAGGTAGTCCAGAATCCAGGATGTGAGGTGGTGATCCACTCCTGTGTGCTCCAGCTTGCCCCCTAGAAGCTCCGGCTGGATGGTATTGAATGCACTGGAGAAATCAAAAAACATGATTCTCACAGTGCTATCCGATATCTCCAGGTGCGAAAGAGCTCTGTTCCGCAGGTAGATGATGGCGTCCTCCACCCCGATGCGAGTCTGGTTGGCGAACTACAACAGATCCATTGATGGTCTCACCAGGGGGTGGAGATGGGCGAGGACCAGATGCTCTAGTGTCTTCATCAGGTGTGATGTCAGTGCCACCGGCCTGTAGCTGTTGAGTTCCTTCGGGTGCGGCGTCTTTGGCACCGGTACCACACAGGATGTTTTCCACAGCTGTGGAACTCTACCGCGTTTCAGGCTCAGATTGAAGACGTGCTCCACTATCCCGCACAGCTGGTCTGCACAGGACTTGAGGTTCCTCGAGCAGATGCCATCCAGACCAGCCACCTTCCTCGCATTGATCTTCCTGAGCTCATTTCTTGTGAATAAATCAGCTGTGACAGCATTGGAACATCAGCTGCAGCAGCAGCAAAGAAAGAGCTGCTAGCTTCCTCATGTGACAGGCACATTCACTGGTTGCATCACGGACTGATTCATATATCATATCATATCATATATATACAGCCGGAAACAGGCCTTTTCGGCCCACCAAGTCCGTGCCGCCCAGTGATCCCTGCACATTAACACTATCCTACAACCACTAGGGACAATTTTTACATTTATCCAGCCAATTAACCTACATACCTGTACGTCTTTGGAGTGTGGGAGGAAACCGAAGATCTCGGAGAAAACCCACGCAGGTCACGGGGAGAACGTACAAACTCCTTACAGTGCAGCACCCGTAGTCAGGATCGAACCTGAGTCAACGGCGCTGCATTCGCTGTAAAGCAGCAACTCTACCGCTGCGCTACCATGCCAACTCTAATGCCCGGAAATGAAGGAGATTACAAAAAGTGGTTGATGCCACCGAGCCCATCACTGGTACTGGCCTCCCCACCATCAAAAAGATCTATAGAAGGTGTTGCTGTAAAAAGGCAGCTTGCATCATTAAGGGCGTGCACAATCCTGGCTTTGTTCTCAAGAAGGCAGTGGAGGCCAATTCTCTGGATGCTTTCAAGAGAGCTAGATAAAGCTCTTGAAGATAGCGGAGTCAGGGGGTATGGGGAAAAGGCAGGAACGGGGAACTGATTGTGAATGATCAACCATGATCACATTGAATGGCGGTGCTGGCTCGAAGGGCCTAATGGCCTACTCCTGCACCTATTGTCTATTTCACTTCTATCATTGGGAAGAAAGTATGGGAGTCGAAAAACTGACCCAGTTTAGGAACAGCTACTTCCCAACAACCATTAGGGTCCTGAACACAAGTACTTATGAACTGTCTTTGTTGCACTAAGATCTTTGGACGTGTTTGCACTAATACTGCAGTGTTTATACCACCGGGTGGTGCTTCAATGGCAGCCTCGCCAACAGTCTGTCCTTTTCGTCTTTTTTTGTTATTTTCAGTGAGTTTTAAAAGTATGTGTTAATGTTCACTGGTTTGTTTTATGTGGGCGGGGAGGGGGTCGGGGGACACTTTTTTCAATTTCTTACCTTGCCGGTAACAACCTTGTGATTGTTTTCCGGATCGTATCGTATCTCCAGACGTTCTGCGGCCTAACATCGTGGAGCTGGAGGCCTTGCTCGGGACTGACTTTCAGCCTCACCGCGGGGCGTGGACTTACCATCAGAGCGTACGATTCCTTGCCTGGGATCGACGCTCCAACCGCGGCCTGCGGACCTCAACATCAAGGAGCACACAGTCTCGGGTAGAGACTGACATCGGGAAACTCCAAATTGCAGAAGATTTTCCGTCAGCCCCGACCTGGGGTAGATCGTCCGGCTTGGGGGAGCTGAGATTCCCCCCCGATGCAGGAGCTTGATCGCCCTGATGTGAGGGCCCGACCACCGGCTACAGAGTCAAGATCGTCCTGTCAACGGAAGGCTCGAGGCCCCCGACCGCGGGAAAACAAAGAAGGGAAGAGACTGAACATTTTTTTCGCCTTCCATCACAGTGAGGAATGTGGAGGAGTCACTGGTGGATGTTCATGTAAAAATGTATTTTGTGTGTTCTGTTGCTTTTTATTGGTATGACTGTATGGCAAATGAAATTCCTCGTATGTTGCAAAACATACTTGGCTAATAAAGTCTGATTATGATTATGCTTTTATTGATTTATTTTTGGTTTGTGATGTTATCTATGAACACTGTAATTACAGGCCTGGTATACTGCTGCAAGTAAGAATTTCACTGTTCCATTGTCGGCACATGTGACAATTAAACACTTGATCCCATTGCCCTATTTCAGGTGCAGGGAATTGCTCTGTGATTAAATATATATCACATGAAGAAAAACAAATAGCCTGTATTTATAAAGCACCTTTCACTGTCATATAGTGTGAGTACTTTGCAGCCTGTAAAGTATATGTTACATGCATAAAATTCTTTAAAAAATCAGCAGTTGAATGCAACGGGACGAGTAAAAGTTAAAGAAACATGAACTCTATATCCTTTCACAATACTGCCTGATCTGAGATTTTCAGTACCTAGCATTTTGATCTTCATTTTTTAAATCTTCCACACCGGGCATAGGAAAAGAGAGCAATTTGAATGGACTCTTAAATGATAGAGATAAACAATAAGATTACATAGTTGATAGATAAACTCAGCAAGGACACCAGAGTAATCTAACTACCAGATATTTTGCATTAATTTAACATATTCTCGAGAAGATGGAACCTTCAATGATATAATGCTCTGTCAGTAGCAAAATGAAGGTGGGGGGGGTTCAATATCTCCCAAAATTAGAGAGGTGCGATAATGGAAGTTAATTATCCTCAACAAATGACATTCATTTGAACTGAACCATAACAGAACAGATATTTTTGCCTGCTGATGTGGTCCAGTCACAAATTATACTTTAATCGGGATTTATTTGCGGTGGAGAGGAAGTGAACTGCAATGACAAAATCTTTACTTTGTTACTTATTAGGTCTTCTCTGTAAACTTCTCTGTAATCTCATGTATCTATAGATAAACCCAAGAATTAGGTCAAGCAGTGCTTAAAACTGCCAAGCAGTTGGATGCATGCAGATGTAAACTATATTTCAGCAATTTACAAGATGAAGACAGTCCTTGTTCTGGAACTAGGATATTGTTGCTCAAGAGTTGTCAAGTGGCATTTTAAGATTTTCAGACGGTGAGCATGTCGAATATATTTTTTTGCCTGAGAATATTTGGCTAGAAGAAACCAATGATGGAAAGAAATAAGAGTGGAACTTGATCCAACTACTTTTACCATTTTATACATAAGGTTACCATTCATCTGCTTTATTTATATACAGCTAACCTGCATCCATCATGCAATAAATTAATAAGAAATATGAATTTGTAATAAAAATAATATCCAATAGTTAAATACATAAAAATGAAATCCAAATTGACCTTGAAATGCATTAATGAAATGACAGATGATTTAGGAAACTGCTGAGTGTTTCTGTTGGATAAGAAGATTTATCAACCAATGAATTACTAATCTGTACACATCAGTGTGCATTATTATACAATGGTGTCAGTAATCCTTGTAAATGTGGAATTAAATCCTGTAATACCTAATATAGAGAGCTGTTAAATATTATTAATGGGGTTTTTTTTTAAAACATGGCAGGCGCAAGCACTTAAAATTAAAGCATTTATGTATTATCAATGTTCATAATGACAATCTACGATGAATGATAATTTTAATGTTTAAGATGTACGCAACAATTCCTTGCTCACCGCATATTGTTTTTCTTTGCCTTGTGCAGCCTTAACATACCAAGTAAGTTCCAACAAGAATGCGGTGACCAGGTTAGCTTTTCTGAAAGACGCAAACTTTCTGCCACTGGAGTTTTGTATTTATATGCTACACATATAACCATTGTTTGTTATAACATTTGTTTCTAGCCTACTGGCGTTGAAAGTCGTGCTGCTTGTTCATTGAGTGATGAATCAATGTAAATGAAAATGTGGTAATCCTGTATAAAAGATTGGTACCAGTCATATAAATGAATGTTGAACAGGTTTACAGGTTATGATCAATTTTAGGAAATCCACTACCTGCCATTTATTTTGCTCTTTGGAGTTTTAGACAGACTCCATTCTCAGAAAAATAATGTCCTTCATTTCTCTTTGTCATCTTTGTCATGAGGCTGCATAATCTGAAGGCATAATATTGGGTTCTTCATTCTTGAGAGAGATGAAGGTGATAAAAAACAGGTGTTGATAATATACATGAAGAACCCAATATTGCATCAAGCATTTGTCCTCATATGACTGCACTGAATTTTCTTCAAGGCATGTCCACTTTCAAAGCTCTTGCTTATTCTCAGCTATTTATAATAAAATTACAACAGAGGCTACATTTGATTGCCGATTGCAGCTGGTGGAAGAATGTAGTGACATTGACAGATTTTTAAAGCCTTCCTTAAGATAACAAAGTGCAAATCTAATTTGTATCATTTATAAATGAAAATACTATTGCAGGTACGCAACACAAATGAATATATTACAAATGGTTAAATATACAATGTACTCAAACACTATTGATTAAATGTACTCTGTTCTGTTGTTCCTTTTAAATCACACTTTGAGTGAACAACTCAGAGTCTTCATTTAACGGAACATCGTCGCATAAGATCTGATAATTGCATGTTTTATATGATTCAATGGAGAGCATTCTTATTTGGTTGGGTGATATATCCTGAGAAGCTGAAGTTAAAACTATATATTCAACACCCAATGAAAATACCGTGGTTAGCCACAAATTAATTAGCATTGCATGTAGTCTATAGCTCTACATGTGTTTTTATTTTGCATTAAACATATTGGTGTTTCTATAATGTACTGTTACATGAAAATATAGCCACCAATATGGAAATCCTGCTGAAGCATCTTCTCAGAGAGTAGGTATAACCTAATGAATCTAGTTATACCATTGCCTATTCCATTGTGCAGCTGTTCTGAAAAAACTCAAAAGAATGTTTAATTATTTAATTAGTGTTACAAATATTTCACAACATTTATAAAGATTGAACAGATCAATTTTGATTTTATATTAACACATAATTTATGTCAATGTGAATTTGGAAAATACGTAAATTTAACAACATGGACAAGTGACACACTTTTGCAATTTATCACAAGAAAAAAATTGAAATTTAAAAAGTATCTGGGTGAAGAGATCTAAAATGTAGAAGAGCTCGACACCTGTTTCCAGAGAGGCTAAAGTTCAAAGATGCTTTCCCAATTTTCAGTTGGGTCAATGATTGCAAGGTGTGGTTAGCACCTGCATACTTTAAAGCATTTTAATGGAGTAACAATGCAACAATACAATCAAGTTGATCACATGGCATCATTATTGCAATATCTGAACCAACTCTTGCATCCTGCTTTCCAGATTCACATTTGACTAATATCTTCACAAAAAGACTGACATACTTATAATCCCATGCTGCAAAATTATAGTTCAATGATTTAATTATGATTTATAACCCCAATGTTATTTTGCATGCTTATTTGAAAACTAAAGTTGAATAAATTGTTAAAAAAATAATGTTGGATCAAAGCTATTTGAGCAAAAACACACTGAAAGATTGTAGTTTCTATTACCACTTGTACATACATAAATATTTAATAAATAAAAGTTTGTGATCGGAAGATATTCCTTCTGGATGGAAGCAGTTATTTGAGATGGCAGAGCAAATAAGACAGTAGCACATTGACCTTTTGTACTTCCTACTCAATATTCATTCCCACTGTCACCAAATTGCTTAGAACAGAACGTATTTTGAGCTGCTGTCCATCGAGTTCCATCACCACAAAACTTGGGAAGTTCCCCATTTTTATTTGTTTCAAAATGTATTATGATCTACATAGGAACTAAAGCACAAGTGCCACGCACAACAGATTAACCATTGTAATGAGTTAATCCCTTTACCGCAGGCTGGTCTCAACACCTGGTCATTCCTTGACACATTACTAGAATCCAAACACATGTCACTGGATAAACAGATGTCACCTCTGTACAGTTCGTGCAGTCTCGTCATTGTGAATACTGAAGAGATTGAGGCAGCAAGGAACCACAAGGCTAACACATGCAACAGGTTTTCGATTGAGCTTTCTCTGCAGCAGCAGCAGTGTCGGCTGAAAGGGAAAGCCAAAGCAACAATGAGCAAAGGCGTAAAATGAATACGGGAAAATAAGAAGTTTGAAAACATTTAATTGGTGCTTTATGGTACAAAATAAACTAGAGGGTTATTTTGTTCTCTTATGTAACCATTTATTTTCTATGCTTAAGATAGACATAAAGTGCTGGAGAAACTCAGTGGGTCAGGCAGCAAGTCTGGAGAAAAGGAACAGGTGACTTTTCGGGTCGGAACCCTTCTTCAGACAGAAAGTAGGAGAGAGGAAGGAGGGGACCTGGAAATGGGAAAAATATTTTCTCCAAGGATGCTGCCTCTCTTGCTGAGTTGCTCCAACACGTTGTCTATCTTTTCTATGCTTTTTAGCCCTGACATAAAGGTCCTCTATTTACTATATTTTCTATGTTCTCATTTTCTAGGTGTTCTTCTATTTTCCATTGAGAATTTACTAATTGGTAAAAGCTGCAATTTAAATTACTTTTTTTTAAACTTGGTTACATGAATGTATAACAATATAATTTCAACATGTGTAAATGTTCATTTAATAATTATATTAAATTTCTAGTCAAATGTTTTTGTTTTTTAACAGGGCGTATCTTTAGCCACAAAAATTGGTCTGGATGGGGCCAATAGGTCATTTTCTTTGAGTTCCTTTATTTCCCTCTCTTTCTCCGTGAGTAAAACCTTATACTGAATATCCTCCACAGCTTCTCACTTCAGGTCGTTGTTTGTTTTTAATCGCTGATTCAAGCATAACACTTGCTTGTACATGAGCGAGTGTTATGTTCAGCGAAAGCTTTGACAGAAGACAAAACCCCTTTCCTAGCCTTACCTTTTGTCAAAAGTCATCAGGCGTGTGTCAGAGCTATTGTCTTGCTGCTGAACCCACAGTGGAATCGCCTTTCCACATCTATACCAGGTAAAAATAGTGATGTGTATGAAGGAACTGCAGATGCTGGTTTAAACTGAAGATAGACACAAAATGCTGGAGTAACTCAGCGGGACAGGCAGCATCTCTGGAGAGAAGGAATGGGTGACGTTTCGGTTCGAGACCCTTCAGACTGATGTCGGGAAAGGGAGATACATAGATAGTGATAAGGGATTCTAGGTAGCCGGTGTCAGGGCCGTTGAAGTCAATACGCATTGATAGATTCATGGCACAGTGTTGATGGAGACTTTGGACTTTGCATGCTGATTTAGCAAGCAAGCTATCAGTGGATTCTAGGTTCCTGAGCTGCAGGAAACTATGTTGGGATAGTTTTTCGAACTGAAGGATGTGGGCGTGGGTCACAGGGAGAACATGCAAACCACACACATACAGCACCCGAGGTTAGGATCAAACTGGGGTTTCCGGCACTATGAGGCAGCAGCTCTACCAGCTGCAAGCTCTCAGGCTCACCCTGAGTGCCTCACTCTGGGCTTGATTTTAATGCAAGAGAAGGGCAAGAGCAATAAATCCTTCAGAATCCTCAGGGAATTGCCCATCCTATGAAAAAGTTTGAAACTTCTAAAGTCCATGAAAGGCCAGTATTTGCCAGCCTCTGATTATTGAGGGTAAAAAAATAAATCGTGTTTTTCGAACCTTTCTTTGCTTCTAGCTCTTCTGCTTTCTGATTTTTGGTTTCCACCAGAGCTTTTACTTTTGTCTCATATTCATCACCGAGTGCTTTCCATTCTTTCCTATTGTTGAGCAGACCATTGAGCATCGGTGTGATAGTCTCGTGAAAGCGAGAGAATTCCTGAAAGAAAACAATTGCAACTGGCAAACAGCACTGGTACACAAGTACCTAACCACCAAATTTAACTGAGAGCTTGTTATTTCCGGAATCTGAAATGTTGAAACTTGGTTGAAGGCTTTTCCATATGTGCTTCATCCAGTGAACGTAATTCTATCGAGCTTTGGAGAGGGTGCAGAGAAAGTTTCCCAGAATGCTGCTTGGTTTTGAGGGTTTCAGCTACAGAGGGAGATTGGGATTGTTTTCTCTGGAATGACAGAGGTTCAAGAGAGACTTGATAGCATCTAAAATTATGAGAGGCATGGATAGGGTAGATATTCAGAACCTTTTTCCAAGGGGGGAAATGTTCAGTACTAGAGGACATAGCTATAAGCTGAGAGGGGATCGTTTCATAGAGATATGCGGGGCAAGTTTTCTACACAGTGGGTGATGGGGAACTGGAATGCATTGCCATGGGTGGTGGTGGAGGCAGATACAATAGTGGTGTTTAAAAGGCTTTTAGATTGGCACATGGAAGTGTAGGGAAAAGAGAGACACGGATCATGTGCAGATAGATGAGATTAGTTCAGCTAGGCATCATGTTTGGCACAAACATTGTGGGCCGAAGGGCCCTTTCCTGTGCTGTACTATTTTATGTTCTATGTTTGAAACCATTGTGTTTACTCTAATAGATATTTAGAAGCACACACAGAGCTACAAACATCATAAGCTTCTTTATTTCATTTTTCATTTTGTATGTTTCCAACTTAATTTCTGGATTAGACAACAACCACTTTGGAGTTATACAGCACTTTGGAAACAGGCCCTTCTACCCGACTTGCCCACGCCAACTAACATGTCCCATCTACATTAGTCCTACCTGCCTACTTATGGCCCATATCCCTCTAAACTGTCCTATCCATGTACCTGTCCAAATGTTTCTTAAACATTACAATAGTCCCTGGCTCAACTACCACCTCTGGCAGTTCGTTCCAAACACACACCACCCTTTGTGTGAAAAAGTTACCCCTCAGATTACTATTAAATCTTTCTTCCTTCACCTTCACCTATTGTGTCAACAGGGAGCTGGTGGACGGCCAGAGATACAAGCAACTGCAGATGATGTAATCTTGAGCAGGATATAAAGTGCTAGAATAACTTAGCGCGTCAGGCAGCATCTGTGGAGGGAATGGTTAGGCAGCATATCTGTTTGGGACTCTTCTTCAGGCTCCATATAAGATATTCAATAAATCTGAAGGATCCCGATCCGAAACATTGCCTGTTCATTCCTTCCACAGATGCTGCCTGACATGCTGAGTTACTCCTGCAGTTTGTGTTTTACTGGTGGATGTCTATTTGATTGCAGGTGAAATAACAAGACCATGCAGAGGGAATGTGCGATAGTCATATACAGGTGTTTGCCTCATTTTCCACTTAAAGAGGGTTTGAATGTAGCGCACAGAAGACGTTCCGATGTGTTCAGCTTGCACTTGGAACCATAGCAATTATCTTAAGGAGACCTGCCAGTTAGAAGATAGATCTTCCAGTCTTACCAACAGACTAGTTGCCTTTTTAATGTTGGAACAAGGTTTAACTCTCCAGCTAAGGCCTGTTTCTCTGTGATTGACCCAAGCTGCTGGTAGAACTTGGAAGCACAAATGAATTCGGTTGTAAACTGTGGTTTGCTTCACCTGAAGCAATATTTACAGGAAATCATTAAAATAATATTTTTAACATGCTTGGAGGCAAACCCCTTTGGAAGTTAGAAAATAAATTACATCCACATACCTTGTAGACAAATGTGCACACAAAGTCAATGAAACCAACTTGGAGCTTGGGAAGTTCATCAGATTTATTCCTGTCCATCATAGGCTAGGGGTTTAAATAAATATAACTGAAAAGTTAAAATCTGTGAAGTTTAAACGCAATGTAGAATTACTCTGTTTATCTATAAAAGCATTATCGCTAAAATTGGTCAACATAAAATCAATAGTTTTGTGGTCTATATGTTCCTGCCTACAACTGCTCTGGGACAACGAAGCTCGGTTTAGCAAAGAGATCAAGAGGTGGCTTAATTGGGGTCTTTAAAGCTGTAGGCAGGTTTGTTAGCTTTTATTTGTAGAAGACGGGGAACTCAAAAAAAAAAAGAACTGTAAATATGAGATAGTCGCTCATAGATCCAATTATGAATTATGAGAAACTTCTTTGCCTAGAGAGCTAATAGTAATTGAAATTTGTAATTATTTGGAGTGTATGAGGAGAATATTATATGGGAAGCTTGATGAACGCAAGGGGAAAAGGAAGCCAAACGTATGGAAATAGGGTGCGACCCAGTCAGAACCAACCACTTGTGGAGACCAAACACGAGCATTGGGCTGCGGGATTAAGTAACTTTTCTTAATGCTGCAAATTCTACATGAAACTGATACAGTATTTTTGAATATTGTTCCTTACTCACAATAGGATTTTGTTGCAATACCGTCCGTTCCAAGTCTCCCTGTTCCCAGAATTCCGCTGCTACTAACAGAGCCACCTATAACACAACACAAGTACAACAATTGTTGAGTTTGGCTCAGTATCCAGTTTTGTAATTCACTTCAGCATCATTTCTTCTTGTTTTGATTTTCTACTCCAGTCTGAGCCTAGAAAGCATGAAACCAGCTACTTTGATGAGGGCGAACAAGAGTAATACCAATCTCATTCTCATTCAGTGAGATCAGGACAACTTAGCAATCAAGAGTGCGCCAATAGTCAGTTTCTCCGTTTCCTATTTCAGGGCAACAGAAGCCGACTGCAATGTTCCCTAAGACTTAAACCGGCTCCCTTATGTGCGTGTTGAAAGAGCGCCGAAGACTTTGGAAATCTGAAATAAAAACAGAAGGCACTGGAAACACAGCAGGTCAGGCAGCATCTGTGGAAGGGAAGCTGTTTCAGGAAAAGCCTGAATCGGAACCAGGGAAGAGAGAGGTTAGTTCATTTTAAATTGCTAAAAGGGTGGAAGAAGGATGCCTGGAACAATGGGAAGCCAGGGAGTTACACAAATGCCCTGACCAATACTGTACAGATTCCCCGTACAACATTCCTAACATACAGTGCATTCAGAAAGTATTCAGACCCTTTCACTTTTTCCACATTTTGTTACGTTACAGCATTATTTTAAAATGAATTAAATTAATTTTTTATCAGCAATCTACACACAATACCCCAGAATGAAGAAGCGAAAACAGGTGTTTAGAAATTTTTGCAAAGTAATTAAAAAGAAATAAATGAAATATCACATTTACATAAGTATTCAGACCCTTTGCTGTGACACTCAAAATTGAGCTTAGGTTCATCCCGTTTCCATTGATTATCCTTGAGATGTTTCTACAACTTGATTTTAGTCCACCAGTGGTAAATTAAATTGATTGGACATGATTTGGAAATGCACACACCTGTCTGTATAAGGTCCCACAGTTGACAGTGCATGTCAGAGCAAAAACCAAGCCATGAAGACGAAGGAATTGTCTGTAGACCTCCGAGACAGGATTGTGTCGAGACGCAGATCTGGGGAAGGGTATAAAACAATTTCTGCAGCATCGCAGGAGAGCACAGTGGCCTCCGTCATTCTTAAATGGAAGAACTTTGGAACCACTAGGAACCACCAGGACTCTTCATAGAGCTGGCCACCCGGCCAAACTGAGCAATCGGGGGAGAAGGGCCTTGGTCAGGGAGGTGATCAAGATCCTGATGGTCACACTGACAGAGCTCCAGAGTTCCCCTGTGAAGATGGGAGAACCTTCCAGAAGGACAACTATATCTGCAGCACTCCACCAATCAGGCCTTTATGGTAGAGTGACAAGGTGGAAGCCACTCCTCAGTAAAAGGCACATGACAGCCCGCTTGGAGTTTGCCAAAAGGCACCTAAAGGACCCTCAGACCATGAGAAACAAGATTCTCTGATCTGATGAAACCAAGATTGAACACTTTGGCCTGAATACCAAGCGTCATGTCTGGAGGAAACCAGGCACCGCTCATCACCTGGCCAATACCATACCTACGGTGAAGCATGGTGGTGGCAGCATCCTGCTGTGGGGATGCTTTTCAGCGGCAGGAACTGGGAGACTAGTCAGGATCGAGAGAAAGATGAACGGAGCAAAGTACAGAAAGATCCTTGATGAAAACCTGCTCCAGAGCGTTCTGGACCTCGGACTGGGGCAGAGGTTCACTTTCCACCAGGCCAATGACCCTAAGCACACAGCCAAGACAACGCAGGAGTGGCTTTGTGACAAGTCTGTGAACGTCCTTGAGTGGCCCAGCCAGAGCCCGGACTTGAACCCGATGGAACATCTCTGGAGGGACCTGAAAATAACTGTGCATCGACGCTTCCCATCCAAGCTGACAGAGCTTGAGAGGATCTGCAGAGAAGAATGGGAGAAATTACCCAAATATAGGTGTGCCAAGCTTGTAGCGTCATACCCAAGAAGACTTGAGGCTGTAATCGCTGCCAAGGGTGCCTCAACAAAGTACTGACTAGAGGGTCTGAATACTTATGTAAATGTAATATTTCAGTTATTTCTTTATAATTATTTTGCAAAAATTTCTAAATACCTGTTTTCACTTCTTCATTCTGCAGTATTGTGTGTAGATTGATGATAAAAAAATGAAATGAATCCATTTTAAAATAAGGCTGTAACATAACAAACTGTGGAAAAAGTGAAGGGGTCTGAATACTTTCTGAATGGAGTGTGGATGACCTAGTCCTGATCACATTGTTGCCTGTGAGAGTTGCTGCACACTCATGTTATTCTGCCTCAGCTACTTCAGCAATGACAAGGCACCAGTCTGAGGCTTTACTGGCCACAGCTTTTGACTCTTGCCCAGGGGGGCCACACGATGGCTGCCTCACCAACGGTCTGTCTTCGTCTTTTCCTTTTTTGTGTTTTTATTTTGTTGTAAAATGTATGTTTTAGTTTATCTTTAGTTTTGTATTATGTGGGGGGTGGTGGGGGAAACTTTTCTTTTCTCTTTCCACGACGGAGTTGCAACTTTTTCCATGTCTTATCTCCGTCTGCACTGCGGCCTGACATCGTGGAGTTGGCGGCCTCTTTCTGGGACTTCTAGAGCTCCAAAACCGCGAAGCCTGCGGACTTTAACATCTCGGAGCGGACGATCCCTTTGCCAGGGGTCGGCCTTTGGTATTCTAACCTGCAGGAGCTGCGGACTTTAACATCGTGGAGCTCACTGTCCCTGGCTAGGGACCGATTTCGGGTACTCCAAACCGTAGGGGTTTTTGACCGCCCCGATGTGGGAGCTTAGACTGCCCCGACAAGGGAGCTCCATCGCCGGCTGCAGATGGTTCGACTCCCTCAACCGAGGGAGTAAAGGAGGGAAGAAGATAAGACTTTATGGCCTTCCATCACAGTGAGGAATATGGAGGAGCCGCTGTGGTGGATGTTTATGTCAATTTTTTATAATAATAATAATAATAATAATATATTTATTTTATATAGCGCCTTAACACATGCACAAAGCGCTTTACAAATACAATTAACATAGAAACAAACAGACAAACAGACAAACTATCCTGACGGAAAAGCGGCGAATAATCAACGCCAGCGTCCTCTCACGTCAGGGTCCAGCAGTAGACATTAAAGAACACAAGACACACAGATACAATTTTTTACACAAAACAGCCATCACAGTGATTGCTCTAGGCATACCCTCACTGAGATGGAAGGCAAAGTCTTATCTCCTCCTCGTTCTTCTCCCGTGGCGCCACGAGGCGATCGAGGCTCCCAACCCCTTGAAGCCCCCACCGGGCGATGGAAAGTCCCAGGGTCGAGCCGAGCAGGCCGAAGAAAGTCCTGAGCCCCCACCGGGCGATGGAAAATGCCGCGGCCGAGCCACGCAGGGCGATGAGAGTCCTGAGCCCCCACCGGGCGATGTAAAGTGCCGCGGCCAGGCCACGCAGGGTGATGAAGGGCCTGCGGGCGGGTTGATCGTGCCTCGTGCTTCGGGGCGGTCGAAGCTGCTACGGCTGGAGCTCCCAAAAGCCGGTCGCCAGCCAGGGACCTGCGAACTCCCGATGTTGCGGTCTGCAGGGCCCACGGCCGAAGCCTCCGAGATGGTAAGTCCAGGCCCTGCGACCGGAGTCTTCAAGGTCGATCCCAGCTGGAGGCCGCCGACTCCACGATGTTAGGCCGTTGCGCGAACGGAGATACGACACGGTAAAGGTCGCATCTCCGTTGAGGAGGAGATTTAAAAAAAGGTTTCCCCCAACCCCCCCACCACCCCCCTACATACACAGAATTAAAAATAAAACAAAACGTACATTTAACATCGACAATGACAAAAAAACACCAAAAAAAACGGAGAGACTGCCGGTGAGCCGCAGCTGCAGAACACAGCCACGCCCCAATTTATGTAGTTGTGTATCTTGTTGCTTATTTGTTACGACTGTATGGCAAACCAAATTCCTCATATGTTGCAAAACATACTTGGCTAATAAATTACTATTTGATTATTATTATTATGCTTATGATTTTATGTGAGAATATTTTAGCCCTTACACCCCTCTCTACCCTGTGCCTCATCCAGCAATAATTAACAGAAGTCAACATGCTCCCTGGTTTCCAATCAGTCCTTTTGCATCCTTGCAACTCCTGTCTGTTAGAGTCCGCCAAGGTAAACTGATGTATCAGGAAGCAAGTAGTCTACACTCGTTAGAGTAGTTCAGCTACTCCTCAATTTACAAAGCCATGCCTGACTTGAATATGTTTTATGAAGTATTTTTTTGTGAATCAGAAAGGCTGGGTTAGATGCATATATAGTGGGAAAATAGATTTGTAAATTGAAGATATGCAAGGGCGAATGACATTATAACAAAAGTTGTAGCTTGATTATGCATATATCTAGAAATATTTGTAATTTTGTGTCCCACCCATGAACAATGGCTCCATCTATAAAAGGAATATGTTTATAGTGGATGGGTGCATTGATGACTATACAGTTTTAATCCTCCTGACCCTAACCTGTGGGGAGATACTTCTACCTGATTCCATGAATATTGTGAATATTGTGGATTTTCCCATGTATCTATTTGGTATTAAAAGGACAGTGTTGCAGCTTCATAGCTGGGGATTCCCTAATTGTCAATGACCACGTTGATTCAAATGGAGCCTCCTGCCACAATTGAAACTCCATTAATTTATACTCGTGATCCCCAGAGTGTATCTGAACAGAGAGACCAGATCTCTGTTATTTTGTAGCATCCAATACTGCTAGGGAGCTACCGTACAAACTATTGAAATATTATAATTCCCTCACTCAATAAATCTGCTTCAAACTATCAAACATAAAACAAATTTTCATCAAGCTAATATTTTCTGCTTATAATGCCAAAGTCATGGCAATGGCGCATTTAAAGAACAGTGGAGGAATGCCATTAGAACACTGTAGGCACTCTCAACCAATACAAATAACAGATAATACACAAGCATGCAAAGCCCTCTGTTGCAGTCAAAGAGATCAAAACAATAAACTATTTTAAGTGTAAGCATATTATGTAGCCATTTATCCACCTTTTAAATTTTCTATGGTTATGTAGCTACTTCTATCCACAGATAATCTATTAACCATTAACTTACCACATCTCTATTGGAATCTACTGTATTAACGAAGAACTGCCAATAAATTTAGTAATTTAGATTAACACCATTGGAATTCCACACAATAGTTCATAAGATCAAAGTGATAGGAGCAGAATTAGCCCATTCGTCCCATCAAGTTTACTCCCCCATACAATCATGGCTGATCTATCTCTCCCTCCGAACCTCATTCTCCTGCCTTCTCCCCATAACCTCTGACGCCCGTACTAATCAAGAATCTATCTATCTCTGCCTTAAATATATCCACCGACTTGGCCTCCACAGCCTTCTGTGACAAAGAGTTCCACAAATCAAACAATAGTTTTATAGTTGACAGAGAATAAAGCCCCATGTCACCAAAAAATTTCAGTCTACACACAGGAACACTACAGGACCTTCCAAATGGCATAGGTTCATGGTGGTGCAAAGTGCTGCTGGATTTGAAAACTCACCTTGCTCTGAACCTCCCAGGGTTTCGTAATGGCTGACAAGTCACATGCTGTCATCATCATGGCCCTGGGTGTAGTAAGAGCAAATGTTATCACTTTTCCGTGGAGTTATTCATCAAAACCTACAAGGCTTTTCACAGCCTTTACTGCATTTTGAAAGTCTTATACTTACATTACTATTTCCTTCTTGGTATCCTCCAGAGACATATACTCCACCCATGCCGTGTCTTCCTCATATGTTTTAGAGAGGTCCACAATTTTTTGAAACATTGTTCTCTTTCTACAAGAAGGGAAACAATTTAAATCCCATGAAAGATGCACTTTTGCTGAATAAGCGAGTTTGGTATCTGGATTGAGCATGTGCCGGTCATAGGTCGCAGGGGCAAAACATTCTCGCCGGCTGATCTGCTGCGTGTATACAGACCTGCAATTCATCCGTATTTTCCAGTTTTGCTTGTTAGATGTAAGAAAACACTGCTTTAAAAATTATCAATTAGGTGTATTTATGGTTAATTTGTGCAAGACTATGATGATTTTGTAGGTTTTATCGCTTTATGCTTCGGTGAGTGAGCGAGATCGTTACGATTTTATTTTGCATTGTAACTTGTACCGGAGTTGCTCCTGAAGCGGGAATATGTCGCACTTCCCAAACCATGAGTTATTCTTGGTTTTCCGGATTGTCGGCGATGCAAAAGAAAAACAAACGTTTGAGTGAATGAATTGCTGTTTTGTGCAGGCGGTGGTTACAGTCAACATCCAGCGAAGCGGTTTGTCTGATCAAACCCTCCCTATAATATCACCCGGTAGACACAAAATGCTGGAGAAACTCAGCGGGACAGGCAGCATCTCTGGAGAGAAGGAATGGCTGACGTTTCAGGTCGAGACACTTCCTGTAGTTTCTTTCCAGCATCTCAACTCTGTTACTTCAGGTACATTAGAGTTTGGAGTGTAGAGGTACAGCATGGAAACAGGCCCTTCAGCCCACCATGTCCACGCCAACCATCACCTGTTCACACTAGTTCTATGTTATCCTATTTCCTCATCCATTGCCTTCACATTAGGGGCAATTTTACAGAGGCCAATTAACCTACAAACTCACAAATCTTTGGGATGTGGGAGGAAACCGAAGCTCCTGGAGGAAACCCATGCGGTCATAGGGAGAACATGCAAACGCCACACAAACAGCACCCAAGCTCAGGATCGAACCCAGGTCTCCGGCGCTGCGAGGCAGCGGATCTGCCAGCTGCGCTCTGGAAGATTTGCCCCAAAGAGAAGCTTTACGCTAAAGCTTACCTTGTAAACCTTTAACTTGCCCAGCAGGGCCATGTGGTTTGGTTAATTATGTAATATGATCTCAACGAGTGAAGTTGTAAGGAAGAATTTAAACTATGTAGCGATGCATTTCTAAAATCTTTTGACTTTTTAACTAATTTCAATCAATCAATATCTCTTTGTGACAGATCAGTTCTTTGGCTGAGACACTGCAAAGCTTCAACAATCCTCTTTCTAATGTACCTGTATTATGTCTGCTAGAAGAATAACAAAGCTGTTTATCAATAAAGGAAACTTACTGCCCCTTACTTAAAGTAGAGAGCCAAGTCCGTGGCAATGATAGCAATGTCCATCAGGCGTAGGACATGGTCATACTGTCTTCTGTTCAAGTTCTGGAAAATGTTCAGTGTCTGGAAGAGAACAGATGGGATAGGTTTAAAATGGTTGCCCAGTGGTATCATAGGATAGTATAGAAATTGGGATTCTCCGCACTGGAAATACCAGCTCTTGGCTATGCTGTGGAACTGGGGTGTATTAAATTGAAAATATGTACAAGAAGGGATGGATGCAGGACCAATAGTAAAAATGTCCTTAGTGGCTTGCTTAGTTTAGTTCAGTTTAGTTTAGAGATACAGCGCGGAAACGTGCCCTTCGGCCACTGAATCCGCACCGACCAGCAATCCCCGTACACTAACTCTATCCTACACACCAGGGACAACTTACAATTTTTGCTGAAGCCAATTAACCTACAAATCTGTACGTCTTTGGAGTGTTCGGTGAAACCAGAGCACCCCGGGATAAAACCCACGCGGTATTTCCCATTGGTTTTAATATTAGAAACTTCTGACAATATTTCAAAGCTCAAGATTCTCAAACACCTAAAAATAGATTAATAGAATTCTCTGAAAAGAACAAAGTACTGTTTTATTAACAATCAAGCCAAATAACACCATGAAACATAAAATGTACATAATATATCAGGGTACATACCAAGTAAAGCAATTTAGATCCTGTTAGATCTTGACAGAGTCTTCTGGGAGAAACTAGAACTAGGATTCACCATTTAAAATGGCATTGCCCTTTTGTAACAGAGATGAATGATTTTCCTTCCTCTCAGGTCTCAAGTATTTGGAACTCTTTTCCTCAAAGGCTGGTTGTAGCAGAATTTTGTTTGAGACTCTTTTCTTATTAGTAGGGGGATAAAAGGGGGAACGGGATGCTGTAACATCAGAACCCTTGATCTTAAGGAATGGTGGAACAAACTCAGAAGGCCGAGTATTGCATCCCCACTCCTAATTCAAAATGTCAAGATGGCGGCCTGGAAGGTGAGAGGTCGAGCTGCCTCAGGTTCGGGTGATGGTGGTGCTGATGTTCTCGAGCTAGATGGAGCTCGCAACATTGAAGGGAAGTGTTGTTCTTGTGACTGTCCCTGAAATGCTAATGAACAATGTTTAAGGAAGATGCCAGTGGGCATTTGGTCAGCTCTCCTCTTCTTCATCTGATAAATCTCCTTGCAGCAAGGCACAGCATTTCCATGGTATGGCCACATATAATGTAGGGATTGTCATCGTTGTTTTCTCAAAGTGGAAGATTGTCTCGGATCATGTTTCTGGAGCTGTTATTAATTTAAAGTCTTCCATCCTATGCTGAAGAAACATTTTAACCACAGGAAGAATTCCACCGACATCATCCATCAATGGTGTTAAACACTATGCCATTAGTATCCAAATTTCTGAATTACTCATCCACAGATGTGATCTTGTCCACCACGGGGTCCTGGAGTGGAATTCAAATTCATGTAACTAAACAGGAATTCTAGAACTAGTAATAATAGCCATCTAGCCACTGTTTAATTTATAAAATTCCATTTGGTCTGCTCATATCCTTCAGGAAGGAGATCTGTCATCTGTACTCAGAATGGGTCTTACTGCCTACTTAGTCTATTGGAGTTGATGGGAATTTAAGGGATAGATCACAAATATGGCTATTGCCTTTGACATTCACACTCCATGAATAAATAAGAGAAAATATGCAAAATGGGCACATCAAGCTTTTCCAGTTTGTAGTTCACATTTCAATGTCTGTGTTGTTATCTCAATTAAAATATTCCATCGTTTTTCAGTTCCCTTGAGTTTTTTTAAAATTTAGAAATACAGCATGGAAACAGGCCCTTCGGCCCACTGATTCCTCCCACCTGCCCACTCCCTACAGACCAGGTGCACTTTACAGAAGCCAATTAACCTACAAACCCATAAATCTTTGGAAATCGGAACACTCAGAGGATACCCACGTGGTCACAGGGGGAACGTGCAAACTCCAAGCAGACATTTCCCGAGGCTAGGATCAAAACTGGGTCTCTAGCGCTGCAAGGCAGCAACTCCACCAGCTGCGCCACTGTGCAGACTCTTCTGCCGTTTGAAAGTGCTGAAATTCCTCTTGAATTCAATGGAAGAACTAACGTCAACGTGTGAAAGACTCTGCAGATGAGCTATCATCCACAGACAGTGGAACCAAACAAATGAATTACATCATCCGCTCACACTTTTTCAACCACATTCTGTTCAATTTCACTCCAATGTCTGATCAGTTCAGGAAGAAGACCCCGACTAATTACGTGTCTACCTGATTCCAAGACTCACCTCATCATCAAGTAAAGTCTTGCTGAACTCCAGGTGGTGACGCTCCATGATTGAAGAGCCGTGAAGTTTAGCCAATGGGTGCTGGGTCCTGGTAATAAATAAACAGCAATGAGAAATAGTGGGGTGCTTGTTACCATGGGCAACAGTGACTTTCCAGAGAACTACAAATAAAGGGAACAAATAAACCAAAGAGACTTGTTCAATGATTTTTAAATGTAGCTTTAAATAAAAAGTAAATGAACTCGTGCATTCTGGTAACCTTTTGTCTTTTCCACCTAAGTCAGTAAACTACCCTCCTATCAATAAGTCACATTCCCTCAATCCATAAACTATCCTCCACCTCTCATCCAGTTAGTAAGTTATTTTCCACGTCAGTAACTCACCCTCCATATAACTACCCTTCCCAAGCCCATTTCCAGATCTCTAGAAATTTACGTGATCATAATTATCATTTTGGTATTGCACTCCTAAATGAACATCAGATCTTACATTATAGGTGGCATCATCTGCCATTAAAAAGAGATTGTGCTTTTTTGTTCTGTGATCAACATTGAAATGATATTTAAGAAATTAATAAATTGAATTTAAAGAAATAAGGGTTGGTCATCTCACCTGAAACATTAACTGTTTTATTTTCTTTTAGTAGATACTATTTGATTGACTGGGGTATATAGAAGCACAGAAAGAGTGCAGCTCAAGGAAACGCCCTTTGACCCACTATGTCTGTGCCAACCCAAGACTAATCCCACCAGCCTGCATATGGTCCATACCCTCCTTTCCCTGCATCTTGATATTGGTTTATTATTGTCATGTTTACCGAGATACAGTGATAAACTTTATGTGCCTCTTAAATGTTGCTATTGCGCCTGCTTCTAACACCTCCCCAGGTAGTATATCCCAAGCACCTACCAATCCATGTAAAACATTTGCCCAGTGAATCTACTTGAAATTTCCCTTTCACACCAGAAACCTTTGTCCTCTAGAATTTGACATTTCCACTCTAGGAAAAAGACTCCAAAGTCAATCTCTCATAATTCTATATATTTCCATCAAGTCACCTGTCAGCATTTAACAGTTTGTCCAGTCTCTCCTTATAGCTAATGCACTTTATATTAATTTCATATTTTTTGTTTAGATTCCAGTATCTACAGTTTTATTAGTCAATCATTTTTTAAACGCAGATAACTGATTCCAGCTTTTATTTTACACCATCTTATTACCCAGGACTTCAGATTAACGACATAAATGTGGAAGGTTAACATCTTCCACCCCCAGGTCAAATTGTCGAAAAGCACGTGGATAATCTTTAGAGGTAGTATTATACCAGGGGATATCTCAGAATATTGGTTTGGGAGCAGGGAACGTTATCTAACCATATTAAAGCTGGATAATACTTTGGTTAGGCTGCACTTGGAGCATTGTGAGCAGTTCTGGTTGCCCTATTACAGGAAGGTTGGGGAGGCTTTGGAGGGGGTGCAGAAGAGGGTGGACAAATGTGGATAGTTTTCTCTGGAGTATCAGAGGCTGTGGGGTGACAGTCATAGTGTAGATAGAATATTTTTTCCAGGATAGAAATTACCTTTTACATATAACACAGGGGAGAGGTTTAAGCTCAAGGTTTTAAGGTTTAAAGGTCAGTTTATTGTCACATTAAGGTACCAATTAAGGTACAGTGAAATTTGAATTACCATACAACCATACTAAAAAAGCAACAAGACACACAACAACTGAAAGGCTGGAGCGATTGGGCTTGTATACACTGGAATTTAGAAGGATGAGGGGGGATCTTATTGAAACATATAAGATAATTAGGGGATTGGACACATTAGAGGCAGATAACATGTTCCCAATGTTGGGGGAGTCCAGAACAAGGGGCCACAGTTTGAGAATAAGGGGTAGGCCATTTAGAACGGAGATGAGGAAGAACTTTTTCAGTCAGAGGGTGGTGAAGGTGTGGAATTCTCTGCCTCAGAAGGCAGTGGAGGCCAGTTCGTTGGATGCTTTCAAGAGAGAGCTGGATAGAGCTCTTAAGGATAGCGGAGTGAGGGGGTATGGGGAGAAGGCAGGAACGGGGTACTGATTGATAGTGATCAGCCATGATCGCATTGAATGGCGGTGCTGGCTCGAAGGGCTGAATGGCCTACTCCTGCACCTATTGTCTATTGTCTATTGTCTACATAAAAGTTACCATCAGTATCCAGCACAGTGGATTCCCCACATTCCTCACTGTGATGGAAGGCAATAAGGTCCAATCTCCTTTTCTTCTTCTTGCGTTTGAGGCAGCAGAAATTATGTAACACCCTCCAGGCGCTGTAGCCAGTGCAATGTGCTGTTGTTGAGGGCCGTGAGGTCTATCCCTTCACCAGGGGGACGGAGGACAGTGCAGTCGAAAATGACGTGCTACGCTGTTTGCTGGTCTGCTCCACACACGCAGGCTGCTGATGGACACAACCCCCAACGATGCATGTTGGCATTGAACCGGCCGACCCCTGTGCGGAGCCGGTTCAGGGCGACCCACTCTTTGCGGGGCATGTCCGAGCCGGGTGGGGCTGTGGTGTTTGGTGCGACAGTGAATTCTTCATCTCCTTCATCTCCAATCTCCTTCATCTTTATTCTCCCGCGGTCGGGGAAGTCGAACCATCCGCAGTCGGAGCGAGCGAAGCTCCCGCAGGCGACGAGCAAAACTCCCATGTCGGGGCGATTGAAACTCCCGAGTCGGGGCGATCGAAACTCCTGCGTCGGGGCCGTCAAAACTCCTGCGGCTTGGAGTCTCCGATGTCGGTCTCTGGTTAGAGACCATGAGCTCCGCGATGCTAAAGTCCCACAGGCTCCCACGGTTGGAACCCCAAAAACGACCCCCGACAGGTATTGCAAACTCCGTGATGATAAGTCCGCAGGCTCGCGCGATGGAGCTCCCGGTTGATCTCCAGCAAAGGCTGCCAACTCCTCGATGTTAGGCCACAGTGGATATCGAGGATACGATACAGAAAACATTGCATCTCTGTCGAGGTAAGAGATTAAAAAAGGTTTCCCCCAACTCTCCCCCCCCCCCCCCCACCCCCCCCACATAAAACAAACTAGAAAACACTAAAAAAACATACATTTAATATATACAAAACAAACACAAAGAAGGAAAGGACAGACAGACAGTTAGCGAGGCAGCCATTGCTGGCGCCACTGCTGAGAGATTTGCAAGACAGGTTTACAACACAGAAAGTGGGAGTTGCCTGGAAAGTGTTGCATGAGAGTGGGTGGAAGCAGATACAATTGTAATGTTTTAATGGCATTTAGAGAGGCACACGAACATGCAGGGAATGGGGGGTATAGATCATCATGATGTCATAGGTATCATGATCTGTGCGCTTCTATATACTTTTCCTATGTTATGGAAATATGTTGTGCAGAAAGATCATGAGATATCACCATTTCTTGTAAGATTTCTGCATCTGATAAAGATAAGTATGTGCTCTGCTCAGTAAATACGCTCCTCTTGTGCACTTGTTTAATTTTGTGTAGTTCTGGATTTAAAACGTTTTAAAATATATTAATACGTTTAATGAGCATGGAACACAAATGATAAGATATTCTAAAAAACAAAACTACATAAGCAGGTGACCAACAATATTAGATTTAAAACTAAAACGTTAATATCGTCTAACATTAAATGCCCAGTTCATTTTTGGAATAATGTTATTTATCACATTACCCAATTTACCAGTGGCAGTTTATGAACACAGTTAGCACGCAACAAAAGTTTTTCACTGCACCTCGATATACATGAAAATAAGCTATTCTCAAATAACTTACTTCAGCTGGTACAAGTTGTTGGTTCCCCTGTGATCAATGTCATGGCAAAAACCCGCAGTTAACATGGCCATTCTTTCCAGGTCTGTATAATAGCGTTGCAATTTACCGGTCTGCGGAAATAAAACAACCTTTCAGATTTTGTCCAATTGTTCTTCACGGCAGGCCACAGCCCATGGTAATGCAACTTCCAGTGGCAGGAAAATCAATCTTCACCTATATTCAATCAGTAATCAGAAGTTGCAGATCCATGAAAATATGAGCATTGAATTTATAGAGTAAACCTATCTACATGCTATTTACATGGATAACAGCAACACATAATGTGTCAGAAGGAACCACAGATGCTGGTGAACACCAAAAATAGACACAAAATGCTGGAGTAACAGCGGGTCAGACAGCACCTCTGGAGAGAAGAAATAGGTGACGTTTCCTAGAACATCCTAGACTGGATGCCTGAAGAAGGATCTCGGCCCAAAACGTCACCTATTCTTCTTCTGACCCGCTGAGTTACTCCAGCATCTTGTGACTATCTTCACAAAATTTATATCTTGCATTGATTTGGGCCATTAACGTCAAAGTATATCTCAAAGGTACTTTGTGAAGTAATAATGAATGTAATGGTAGTGCTGTGGTTATGTCATTGGACTGGTACTCCAGTAGCATAGGTAAGCAGCCAATGATTAAAGGCTCACATTCTGCCTTGGCTGTTTGATTATTTGGATTAAGAAATTAAAAGCATGACATTAATTAGTAATGTCAAGCTCTGGGTAGATAAAAACAAAACCATCTTGAGAATTAAATATATTTTGGAATAATTGCAATGAATGAATCTTAACACATTTTAAAGGTGATATTGAAATAAAGGAGGGGAAGCCAGAAAGGAAAGAAGTCTTACATTGGAATGTTAAATGGATACCTCTGTTTAATTATTCATGGCTACCAATGCTTTTCTTATCGAGCAAGATGGGGAAAACAGTCTGTGACATGAATCTGCATTTTAGAAACTTCTAGTTCTTCTAAAAAGGTAAGATTTTGGCAATAATCTTACCGTCAGAAGCGTGAACATGGTCTGCCCAACGTTAAATCCATGGCGCCAATTGTGGTAGGTAATTCTTCGATATCCTTTACTCAACGAGTAAATGAATCGGACTAGCACCTGTGAAATATCCATGGAATATTTTGTTAATTGAGGAAAATGGAGGCTTTTCTTCAGCAGCCAGTAAAATGCATCATCTTTAACAATTTAAGGGAATTAAGGAATTATGAACTGTATGACCCATGCTACATACCTCTGAAATTATCCACTTAGATGTTGTGCAATACATGTCAATAATAGAGAATCTTTAGGGTTGGATATTCTTTTTGAAGGGAGGAGGTGGTTGGTTGGTTAATTGACTACTGTAAATTGCCCTTGGTGTCTAGGTAATGCAGGAATCTATACATAGGTGATGGGAATGTGGGAAGAATGATATTAAATTAGTGTAGGATTAGTGTAAATAGGAAGGCATAGACTCAGTAGGAGGGAGGGTCTGTTTTCAAGTTGTTTCAAGCTCTATCCATGACTATGGGAAAGTTATGTTCAGTTTGATCAATAATGTTTCTGAAAGTTAAATCTAGAATCTGAATACTTCAAAGAACGCCCAGAATCTTAAATCAAAAAATTCTCTGGCCACTTCCTTTTCAGGCACTTCATCGCGTAGAATTACCTACCTCACGTGGAATATGGAATTTGTTCACCACTTTTAATTCGTAGTACATCTGAATGCCACACCGCACAAGATCCATCTCAGCATGTTCAAGATCACTAAAACTGAATTCATAAATGTGAAATTGTTCTGCTGCCGGAAGTTGCTTGTCCTAGAAAGTAAAATGATGTCACATTGTTTAATAGGAAAAGTTGGATATGGGACGGTAAGTTGCAATGTTCCATCTATGTGCTTAAGCAGTTTAAGTCTCATCATAGTTGTAGTTTCATTCATTTGAAAACTATTCCTAATAAGGGCAGCACAATGGGGCAGCAGTAGAGATGCTGCCTCATAACGTCAGAGACCCAAGTTTAATCCTGACAACGAGTGCTGTCTGTACAATGGAGCTTGTACTTTCTCCCCGTGACCATGTGCATTTTGTCTAGGTGCTCTGATTTCCTCCCACATTCCAAAGACATGCAGGTTTGTAGGTAAATTGGCCTCTGTAAATTGCCCCTAGTGTGTAGGATGTCAAAAGTGGGATAACATAGAACTAGTAGTGATCAGGTGACCCGAACATAGAACGGGTGATCGATGGTCAATGTGGACTCGGTGCACTGAAGGGCCTGTTTCTAAGCTGTATCTCCAAAAAATAAATTAAAATAAAAAGTTTGCAAGATCATTAAATACCTATTACACTGTTCACACTGCAATTCAATACTGAAAATATGAAGTGACCTTTGTGTAATAATGAAATCACCTTTGTTATTGAATCCAATTAATTTATTTACAGAACTCATCATGAAATATTGATTGGTTCTAATGGAAAGCTTAATTAACAATGCTGCTAAAAATATCATTATTGAAGAAGAACTTATTGGTGGAATAAACATGAAGGAATTTTGTTCACCATGGTAACAATTTCAGTCTCAACCTAATCCCAATAAAATTTGCGTAGTGGAATTCGGAGAGAAAATGGAAGGGTATAGGCTTGTATCCACTGGAGTTTAGAAGGATGAGAGGGGATCTTATAGAAACATATAAAATTATAAAAGGACTGGACAAGCTAGATGCAGGAAAAATGTTCCCAATGTTGAGCGAGTCCAGAACCAGGGGCCACAGTCTTAGAATAAAGCGGAGGCCATTTAAAACTGAGGTGAGAAGGAACCTTTTCACCCAGAGAGTTGTGAATTTGTGGAATTCTCTGCCACAGAGGGCAGTGGAGGCCAAATCACCAAAGATAGAGTTAGATAGAGCTCTAGGGGCTAGTGGAATCAAGGGATATGGTGAGAAGGCAGGCACGGGTTATTGATTGTGGACGATCAGCCATGATCACAATGAATGGCGGTGCTGGCTCAAAGGGCCGAATGGCCTCCTCCTGCACCTATTTTCTATGTTTTTATGTTTCTATGTAAAGTGTATTTGTGGTAACCACAAACCAGCTTTGAAATTGTGAAATAAATATTAAAAAATGCTGGAAACATTCAGCAGGGCAGGCCGCATCTATGGAATGAGAAACAGTGGGTAAGAAGGAACTGCAGATGCTGTTTTAAACCGAAGATAGACACAAAAAGTTGGAGCAATTCAGCGGGACAGGCAGCATCTCTGGAGAGAAGGAATGGGTGACTTTTTGGGTCGAGACCCTTTTTCAGACAACAGAAACAGTGTTATTGTTTCAGCTCTGAGAACCTTTGACAGAGCTGGGAAAGAGAGGTCAAATTAGTTTTCAGGAGCCCATAAGGCAGGGGAAGAATGGACAGAACAAAGAGAATACGTATGACAGGTTGTGACCAAATGAGTTAACATGATGGTTAGAATTAGGTTGTGCTTCTTTATCTGTGTAGTATGTTACAACCAGCTTTTCTGTGGGATACGCCTGGCAGGGCCTTACAACTAATGGAAAGAGAAAAAAACGAACCAAAATCACAGATAGTTGACTGAAAGAAATGAACAATTCTGATGCAGAAGGAAAGAAAGTCTGAAATATCAAAAGTTGAAGAATTCAATATTGAGTCCAAGAGGCTGGTGTATACCCAGACAAAAAAATGGGGTGTTGTTCCTCATACTCACATTGTGCCTCATTGTAAAACTGCAAGAGACCCCAAACATAAAGGTCAGGGTGGGAACAGGATGTGAATTGATGTCTGAACAAAGTTAACACTCGAGGTCAAGATCCTTCATCAGATCTAGGAATTTCGTAACATAAGTAACTCAAAATTAACATTGTTGAAGAACTAGTAACTGACTTGTCCAAGTACACCTGTGCAGACAGGCTACACATGTTAGCTCTCAGGACTGATAAATGGCTGCTTTAACATTACTTTGCCAAGGCCATCCATGTTTAGAACGCTTTGAGCAGGACAATCTGTCATGTCTTACCAAGATTTCTTGCAATTCTTGCTCATCACATTCGTTGGGTTCTTTTCCAAAATATTCCCTTGTTGGCTGATAACAAAGAACAAGATTTAGTGATTGTACAACTAATTAAACCTTCAAACAAATAGAATAAATATTTGGCTTGGAGCATTTACTTTCACAAGAAGGTTATTCTATATTATTGTAGTAATATCCTGAATATAGTTCAACTTATTTGAGCTAACAGATCTGTCACTATTTGAGTTAAAGGGTACTGTATAATATCATTCTCCAGGTTACTTAGTGCAGGCAAATTATGCGATGCAGATTGAATTTAAACTATCTTGTTTATCATCTTAATTGTAGCTTAACATTATTCTGTGGATGAGCCAACCATTGTGCAAACATCTATGCCCCTGTTTCTCATATTCCTCTGTTTTTTTGTTCCTCATCTATAGAGCAAACCATACCTTGAATTAGAGTAATCGAGTGATACAGTGTGGAAACATGCACTTCAGTCCAACTTGCCCACACCGACCACCGTGACCATCACTAGTCTACACCTGCCTACGTTTTGCACATATCCCTCTAAAGCTATTCTATCCATGTACCTGTCCAAATGTTTCTTAAATGTTAAACTGCCTCAACTACTTCTTCCTGCAGCACATTCCATATATCTACCACCCTTTGTGTAAAAAAGTTGTTCCTCAAAGGGGAAAATGTCCCCTTTCAAACTCCAATTGGGCCCACGATACCCTACTGCCAGCAGGCTAAAGAAAAAGAGCAAATATAAAAAGTGCTGGAAACATTCAGGGAAAAGAAACCAGATACTTTAACTCTATTTCTCTTTCCACAGCTCTGCCTGATCTGACCATAATGAAGTGCTTTGAGAGATTGGTTTGGAGGCGAGTTAATTCCTGCCTCAGGCCTGGGCGGCACAGTGGCACAACGGTAGAGTTGCTGCCTTAGCCAGAGATCTGGGTTCAATCCTGACCACGGGTTTTGTCTGTAAGGATGCTCCCTGTGATCGTTTGTTTTCTCCGGGTGCTCCTATCTTCTCCCACATGTCAAAAATGTTGAGGTTTGTAGGTTAATTGGCTTTTGTAAATTGTCCCCAGTGCATAGGATAGAATTAGCTTTGTTGTAATCACACTGAATTGCCTGACAACAATGTGGCACTGTGGTAACGACATTGTTCACTCTCCCCAATCAAATTGCTGCCACCTACAAACATTAAAAATAACTTTTTTTATAGAAGCTTATTTGGGCAAAGACATACCAATATGTCCTGAATTTCTTCCTTGCTGCATTTCACATGATAGAGCACCATTCCTTGCGCAATGTCCTTTCGATGTTGAAGCTTGTTCATTTTATCGTTTGTGTCCGTGTTGAGAACAGACCAGCCCAGGAACTGGGTCAAGGACTAAGGGTAGAAACAGAAGCAGAAAATAATGAAATGCCAAGAAGGCACCTCATAATGGACAATCGCTCAGGTGAAAAGATCCAGAGTGCGAGACTTACTTCCATAAGAACCTCATCCATTTCATCGAAAGGTTTCCCATCTTTCCTGTTGTAAAATGTGGCAATTCCAACAATCTCTTCCTTTTTGTTTACTATTGGCATTGAAAGGACATTTTTGATTGTCCATCCAAAACTATCCAAAGGTTCAGTCTGAATGAAGGAAAAAAAGAGAATTTACAAATGGCACCAGCACCAATTTGAAATATGCCATTAATGCCAGAAAGTAAAAATTATCTTCTGTTATCTATCTAAGAGCCACTTAATGTCTTTTGCTCCTTTTCCCAGTTCTGTACAAGGGCCAACTGATCATTACCGAGAAATGCAAGGGTCTAAAAAATAAAGTGGATGAGCTTGCGGCACAGTTAGATATTGGCAAGTATGATGATGTTGTGGGAATTACAGAGACATGGCTACAAGAGGACCAGGGCTGGGAGCTGAATATTCAGGGGTATATGAACTATCGAAAAGCTAGACAGGTGGGCAGAGGGGGTGGGGTCGCTCTGTTGGTAAGGAATGATATTCAGTCCCTTGCAAGGGGTGATATAGAATCAGGAGATGTAGAATCAGTATGGATAGAATTGAGGAATTGTAAGGGTAAAAGGACCCTAATGGGAGTTATCTACAGGCCCCCAAACAGTAGCCTGGACATAGGGTGCAAGTTGAATCAAGAGTTAAAATTGGCATGTCGCAAATGTAATGCTACGGTGGTTATGGGTGATTTCAACATGCAGGTAGACTGGGAAAATCAGGCTGGTAATGGACCCCAGGAAAGAGAGTTTGTAGGGTGCCTCCGAGATGGATTCTTAGAACAGCTTGTACTGGAGCCTACCAGGGAGAAGGCAATTCTGGATTTAGTGTTGAGTAATGAACCTGATTTGATAAGGGGACTCAAGGTAAAAGAGCCATTAGGAGGCAGTGATCATAATATGATAAGTTGTAATCTACAATTATAGAGAGAGAAGGGAAAATCAGAAGCGTCAGTATTACAGTTGAGCAAAGAGAACTATGGAGGCATGAGGGAGGAGCTGGCCAGAGTTGACTGGAAGGAGACCCGAGCAGTGAATACAGTGGAACAGCAATGACAGGTATTCCTGCGAATAATAAAGAAGGTGCAGGTTCAGTTCATCCCAAAGAGGAGGAAAGATTCTAAGGGGAGTAAGAGGCCACCGTGGCTAACAAGGGAAGTCAAGGACGGCATAAAAATAAAAGAGAAGTATAACATCGCAAAGATGAGCGGGAAGCCAGAGGATGGGACTTTTTTTAAGAGCAACAGAAGATAACTAAAAAGGCAATACGGGGAGAAAAGATGAGGTACGAGGGTAAGCTAACCAAGAATATAAAGGAGGATAATAAAAGCTTCTTTAGGTACGTGAAGAGGAAAAAAATAGTTAAGGCAAATGTGGGTCCCTTGAAGACAGAAGCAGGTGAATTTATTATGGGGAACAAGGAAATGGCAGATGAGTTGAACCGGTACTTTGGATCTGTCTTCATTAAGGAAGACACAAACAATCTCCCAGATGTTGTAGTGGCCAGAGATCCTAGGGTGACGGAGGAACTGAAGGAAATTCACATTAGACGGGAAATGGTGTTGGGTAGACTGATGGGACTGAAGACTGATAAATCCCCAGGGCCTGATGGTCTACATCCCAGGGTACTTAAGGAGGTGGCTCTAGAAATCGTGGACGCATTGGTGATCATTTTCCAATGTTCTATAGATTCAGGATCAGTTCCTGGGGATTGGAGGGTAGCTAATGTTATCCCACTTTTTAAGAAAGGAGTGAGAGAGAAAATAGGAAATTATAGACCAGTTAGTCTGACATCGGTGGTGAGGAAGACGCTGGAGTCAATTATCAAAGAAGAAATTGCGGAGCATTTGGATAGCAGTAACAGGATCATTCCGAATCAGCATGGATTTACAAAGGGGAAATCAAGCTTGACAAATCTTCTGGAATTTTTTGAGGATGTAACTAGGAAAATGGACAGGGGAGAGCCAGTGGATGTAGTGTACTTGGACTTTCAGAAAGCCTTCAACAAGGTCCCACATAGGAGATTAGAGGGCAAAATTAGAACACATGGTATTGGGGGTAGGGTACTGACATGGATAAAACATTGGTTGGCAGACAGGAAACAAAGAAGAGGGATAAATGGGACCCCTTCAGAATGGCAGGCAGTGACTAGTGGGGTACCGCAAGGCTCGGTGCTGGGACCGCAGCTATTTACAATATACATTAATGACTTGGTTGAAGGGATTAAAAGTAACATTAGCAAATTTGCAGATGATACAAAGCTGGGTGGCAGTGTGAACTGTGAGGAAGATGCTATGAGGTTGCAGGGTGACTTGGACACGTTGTGTGAGTGGGCAGATGCAGTTTAATGCGGATAAGTGTGAGGTTATCCACTTTGGTGGTAAGAATAGGAAGGCAGAGTATTATCTGAATGGTGTCAAGTGAGGAAAAGGGGACGTACAACGAGATCTGGGTGTCCTAGTGCATCAGTCACTGAAAAGAAGCATGCAGTACAGCAGGCAGTGAAGAAAGCCAATGGAATGTTGGCCTTCATAACAAGAGGAGTTGAGTATAGGAGCAAAGAGGTCCTTCTGCAGTTGTACAGGGCCCTAGTGAGACCGCACCTGGAGTACTGTGTGCAGTTTTGGTCTCCAAATTTGAGGAAGGATATTCTTGCTATTGAGGGCGTGCAGCGTAGGTTTACTAGGTTAATTCCCGGAATGGCGGGACTATCATATATTGAAAGACTGGAGCGACTAGGCTTGAATACACTGGAATTTAGAAGGATGAGAGGAGATCTTATCGAAACGTATAAGATTATTAAGGGGTTGGACATGTTAGAGGCAGGAAACATGTTCCCAATGTTGGGGGAGTCCAGAACAAGGGGCCACAGTTTAAGAATAAGGGGTAGGCCATTTAGAACTGAGATGAGGAAAAGCTTTTTCAGTCAGAGAGTTGTGAATCTGTGGAATTCTCTGCCTCAGAAGGCAGTGGAGGCCAATTATCTGAAGGCATTCAAGAGAGAGCTAGATAGAGCTCTTAAGGATAGCGGAGTCAGGGGGTATGGGGAGAAGGCAGGAACGGGGTACTGATTGAGAATGATCAGCCATGATCACATTGAATGGCGGTGCTGGCTCGAAGGGCCGAAAGGCCTCCTCCTGCGTCTATTGTCTATTATCTGTTGTCTATTGAAAGACTGATGTGACTGAGCTTGTATACTCTGGAATTTAGAAGGATGAGAGGGGATCTTATTGAAACATATAAGATTATTAAGGGATTGGACAAGCTCGAGGCAGGAAATGTTTTGCTATGGCGAGTCCGAAAACTTGTTGGTTGTAGAAGAAGTTTATTGTAGCCGCAATATTCGAATACAAAGTTAAACAACAAGGTAAAGGACAACCATCAAAAACTTACTGTCTTCTTCGAAGACTTCGCCGAACTAACATTTCGGGCGCCAAAAGCGCACATGACAACGCTGGCCAATCAGCGATGTCGCTCTCTGGACCAATCCCTTCGGTCGCGCTCACACGTGACCTTGCTGGCCAATCTGAGGGTTCGACGACCCGGACCATTCTCTATGGTCGCTACATGACCCCCCCCCAGAACCCGAGGTACGGAACCTAGCAGGGAGCCGGATTTCGCGACCATAACGAGTAAGGAGAGGGGCAGCCTGAACCACAGGAGCCGGGGGTTCCGGACTTGGAGGAACTGCCGGAACGGGGGGTCCTGGAGGAACTGCCGGAACGGGGGGTCCTGGACTGAGCGGAACTGACGGAGGTCGGCCTCTCCTAGGGGTTTGGCCGACCAGGACTGGTTGATCCGGATCCAAGTGTGCAGGTTTGAGCCGGGACACCGAGACGAGCTCACTCCTGCCGCACATGTCTAAGGTGAAGGTAGCCGTTCCTTTACGCAAAACCCGGAACGGCCCTTGATAGACCCTCTGCAACGGGGCACGATGGGAATCTTTTCGCAGAAACACAAACTCACAGTCCTTCAGGGAAGGCGGTTCATGTACCATGGGACACCCATGACGTGAAGTCGGAACTGGAGCCAGGGAACCCACCCGTGCCCGGAGAGATGCTAAGACTGATGGGACTGGAGGCAGCTGGTCTGAGGGGTCCGGAAACAAATCTCCGGGAACTCGAAGTGTCGAGCCATATACTAGCTCCGCGGACGACGCACCGAGATCTTGCCTAGGAGCAGTCCGGATGCCCAGAAGAACCCAGGGGAGTTGGTCTACCCAGTCCGGGCCTTCAAGCCTTGCACTGAGGGACGCCTTAAGTTGACGGTGGAACCTTTCTACAAGTCCATTTGCCTGGGGGTGATATGCAGTAGTGGGTTGTAACTTGGAACCGTACAGTTCTGCGAGCGCGGCCCAGAAGGACGAAGTGAACTGCGGCCCCCTGTCAGTGGTAATAACTGCCGGGACCCCGAAACGAGCTACCCAATGGAGGGCCAAAGTCCTGGCACAAGAGGCTGACGAAATATCAGACAATGGGAAAGCCTCTGGCCACCGGGTGAACCGATCCACCACTGTGAGGAGGTGGGTGTAGCCCCGGGAGGAAGGCAAAGGCCCGACCAAATCCACGTGGATGTGGAAAAAACGAACTGCTGGGACCTCGAACTCCTGTACGGGGGGCTGGACATGGCGCTGGACTTTAGCGGTCTGACAGGGAACGCAGGAACGCGCCCAACCCGCTACCTGTTTCCGTAGGCCATGCCAGACAAACCGAGCTGCTACTAAAGCAGAGGTGGAGCGGATGGACGGGTGCGCCAGCCCATGAATGGCATCAAAAACCCGGCGCTGAAGGGAGGGCGGTACTACCGGCCTGGGACGGGGAAGGGAAACAGCACACCAGACTTTTGTGCCTTCCGACCCGCAGGCTACCTGAGCCAACTTCAATCCCGAAGTGGTGGACTGGTATGCCGAGGCGGTATCCGCTAGAAGCTGTGCCTCCGCAAGCTCCTGGGGATCCACCTCGCAGTCCACCGCCGAAATAGGGGAAAAAGCAGGTCTAGACAGGGCGTCAGCAACGGCATTAAGCTTACCCGCGACATGACGGACATCGGTGGTAAATTCGGAGATAGCAGTCAGGTGCCGCTGCTGGCGGGCCGACCATGGGTCAGACAATTTGAAAAATGCAAATGCTAATGGTTTGTGGTCCGTAAAGGCCACAAATGGGCGGCCCTCAAGGAAATACCTGAAATGACGAACAGCTAAATAGAGGGCCAGAAGCTCTCGGTCAAATGCGCTATACTTCAGCTCAGCCGAATTTAGTTGCCGGCTGAAAAACGCCAAGGGCTGCCAACGGCCACCGACCTGCTGCTCCAAGACCCCGCCCACCGCCACGTCAGAGGCGTCAACCGTCAGGGCCGTGGGGGCGGAGGGGCTCGGGTGGACCAACATGGTGGCGTCTGCTAATGCTGCCTTAGCTGCTGTAAAAGCCGACTCTGCGGCCGGGGACCATATCAACTACCGGTTTTCCCGCAAGGCACTGGAAGAGCGGGCGCATGACCCGCGCAGCTGCCGGAACGAACCTATGGTAGAAGTTAACCATGCCTACGAACTCCTGTAGTCCTTTTACTGTGGTGGGCCTGGGAAATGCCCGGATAGCCTCCACCTTCTCGGGCAAAGGGGAGGCGCCGGCAGGGGTAATTCTGTGCCCTAAAAAATCAAGAGAAGGGAGGCCGAATTGACACTTGGAGGGTTGGATAATGAGCCCGTGGTCTTGGAGCCGCTGGAACACAGTCCGCAAGTGGACCTGGTGTTCCTGCACTGAGGGGCTGGCGACCAGGATGTCGTCTAAATAAATAAACAAAAAGGGTAAACCCCGACCCACACGGTCCATCAGTCGTTGGAAAGCCTGTGCCGCATTCTTTAAACAGAAAGGCATACGCAACCATTCAAACAACCCGAACGGAGTAATCGTGGCAGTTTTCTGTATGTCCTCCGGACGCACCGGAATCTGGTGGTATCCTCGCACCAAATCGATTTTGGAGAACACCACCGCTCCTTCCAGCCCAGACGAAAAGTCCTGTAGGTGCGGTATGGGGTAGCGATCAGCCGTGATGACAGCATTGAGACGCCGATAATCGCCACATGGTCTCCACCCCCCAGATGCCTTGGAGACCATATGCAACGGCGAGGCCCACGGGCTGTCGGACTGACGGACAATGCCCATTTCCTCCATCTTCCTAAATTCCGCCCGTGCCACCACCAGTTTGTCTGGCGGTAGTCTCCTGGCCCGAGCGAAAACGGGAGGGCCCTCGGTGCGGATGTGATGGACCATGCCGTGCTTGGCCGAAGGCGTGTCAAAACGTTGGATGAGCAGCTCTGGAAACTCCGCCAGGATCTCCGCATACGAGTCAGGGGCCGCGACGACGGCCTGGACAGTAGGGCTGGGCGGGGAGGTGATTGTCGGAGCGACGGGCTCCTCGCTGGCGGAGGTTCAGAGGTCGTTACCGCGGACATCAGGGACCAGTGAAAAAGCCCAGAGAAAATCTGCGCCTAGGATCGCTTGTCTGACGTCTGCTATGATGAATGGCCATTCGTACGTGCGGAGGCCTAACACAAGGGACATCTTCCGTATACCGAAAGTGCGAATGGGGCTGCCATTAACCGCGATGAGGGTGGGACCTGTCTTACCCGTTCTGGTTTCGAGGTCGGTCGGCGGCACTATACTGACGATGGCTCCCGTGTCTACCAAAAATTCTGTGTCCGTGAATCGATCGTGGACGTAGAGGCGTCGGTTGTGGCCAATCGCAACTGCCCCTATGTACGATCGGCCGAGGCATTTCCCGCGAAAGTACAAGGTGAGCGGCAGTTGCGGGATTCTCTACCCCATCGTAGGTGATAATAGCACCATCCGCGCTTGTGCGGATCTTTTTGGCGGGCTTTCGGAGAACTGGCGGGAGACGCGGCGCCATCTTGATGTCGCTGTGGCGTGGTCACTGATGTCGAGACCTTGTTGATCGAACCGCTTGCCTTGTTTTTAGCCGCTATGAGCGCGTCCGCTTTCGCTGCATATGCTTCGGGGTCCTTAAAAGAACAATCCGTGAGCAGCAGTCGGACATCCTCAGGAAGCTTCTCTCGGAATGCCTGTTCGAACATGAGGCAATCCGTATGCTCACCGGCTAGCATCATCATCTCGGCCATGAGAACGGACGGCCGTCGATCTCCGAGGTCCGGTAGGTGCAGAAGTCTTTCAGCGCAATCATGCCTATTAAACCCGAAGGTTCGCAGTAACAATTTCTTCATTGCCTCGTACTTGCTTTCCGCAGGCGGATTAACGATGAACCGCATCACGCGTGTGGTCGTCTCCGGTGATAGAGCGCTGACGAGGTAGTAATACTTCGTCGAGTCGGCCGATATGTTCTTTATATGAAATTGGGCTTCGGTGTGGACAAACCAAGATTGCGGTGAATGTGTCCAAAACAACGGAAGGTGAACGCTTACCGCGCTTAACTCCGGTGTGCCAGGCGCGGCAATCAACAACGAGGCGTCGTGTTCCTGCATAGTCGGTGATCGTCCAGATCACGTCGGGGTCACCAATATGGCGAGTCCGAAAACTTGTTGGTTGTAGAAGAAGTTTATTGCAGCCGCAATATTCGAATACAAAGTTAAACAACAAGGTAAAGGACAACCATCAAAAACTTACTGTCTTCTTCGAAGACTTCGCCGAACTAACATTTCGGGCGCCAAAAGCGCACATGACAACGCTGGCCAATCAGCGATGTCGCTCTCTGGACCAATCCCTACGGTCGCGCTCACACGTGACCTTGCTGGCCAATCTGAGGGTTCGACGACCCGGACCATTCTCTATGGTCGCTACATTGCTGATGTTGGGGGAATCCCGAACCAGGGGCCACAGTTTAAGAATAAGGGGTAGGCCATTTAGAATGGAGATGAGGAAAAACGTTTTCACTCAGAGAGTTGTGAAGCTGTGGAATTCTCTGCCTCAGCCATGATCATGGTGAATGGCGGTGCTGGCTCGAAGGGCCAAGTGGCCTACTCCTGCACCTGTTGTCTATTGTCAATTGTCTAACACACTTTGGAGTGACCACAACTCTGACGCTTGAGGGAGATGAATATAATCTGTTATGAGCGGAAAGAACAGGAATAAAACGCCTGATCCAGCAAATACTGTGATTTCTGTTCCAGCTTTTTCACCATCTCTCTCACACACTTCTCTAGCTGAAAGCTGAACCACTTATGATGGCTGCTTAAATGGCAATTATACCCTGATTTAATTACCATTTGCAATAAAGATGTTTTTCACTTCTGCCTGCTGCTGCCCCTCTGACATGAACTTATAAAATAAAAGAATCATCTGGGTGAGGTATAAATGCTGTGAGCAGAATCAATAACTAAGGTATTTGTGTTGATTTTCAACATTTACTAAGAATTTTAGATATTCCCTTGTACAGACCTCAGCTCAACTTGCCCACGCTGATCAAGGTGCTCCATCTAAGCTCATCCCATTTGTCCACATTAGGCCCATATCCCTCTAAACCTTTCATAGAACAGAGAACAGTGAATATAGAAAAGTAATCATAGAACAGCAAACATAGAGCATAAAACAGTAAATGTTGATTCCACATTGATCATTTGAACCCTCTAAATCATTCATTTCTTTCCTTACTTATTCCTTAATCATTGGAACTAGATTCTGAACAGATAAGCCAACTACAGTTAAGGTTTTCTTGTTTCTGAATGACATTCTGAATGACAGGAGTTGGGATTTGAAGGGGCTACTGAATCAGTGGTTTGTGGCTCCAGTTATTGGTTATTTTACCTGGAAGGTGAATGTTTCATCGGCTGCTGCATTCATGATATTGCAGATCTGTAAAGATAACAATGAAAATTAGTCATAGAGAATGACTGCATCGAAACAGGCTGTTTGGTCCACTGAGTCCAAGCCAACTACCAACCACACATTTACACTAATAGTACCTTATCCCATGTTTTATTCTCCCTGCAATCTCATCATCTTCCTCCAAGAGTCTATCACTCACTTATACTCTATGATCAACTTACAGTTGTGGGAGGAAACCGGAGCACTTGGGGAAAACCCATGTGGTCACAAGAACTGTAAAAATGTGTATATTTGGGTGAGAATATGAGAGTTAACTTGGAAGAAAAGCACCAACCGAAATGAAAAGATGGCTCAAACAAGTCATCTTCTCAGTTTTATTGGTAGAGAACAAGAGGAAGTATATGTTCCCTGTACCAGGGTACTAACTGGCAAATACAGGATAGGACAGGTTTGTAGGGATATGGACCAAGCGCAGGCAAGTGGGACTAGTATAGCTGGGACATTGTTGGCCGGTATGGGCAAGTTGGGTCGAAGGGCCTGTTTCCACACTGTATCATGCTATGACTCTATGACTGTATATATGAAACATTCAGCCTCCGGGTTGACTCGCTTTGTATGTTGTGCTGACAAGGATGGGTTTCCCAAATCTCAGGAAGATTTCCATCTGAGAGCGATCTTTCGAACACTTGGTAGCTCCTGGAAATAATGGGGATTCCAGAATGTGGTGGTCCATGCAGTGGTCCGTCCACATGGGAGATCCACGACATGCGTTGTTAAATGGAACATTCACCTGAAGTTCGCTAATAGGTATTTCTCAACTGCTGGTGAACTTCTTTGAGACCTGGAAGATTCTGCGTTTCATCTGTAGATGTTTCTGAAACCTCAGGAAACCCATCATCTGATGTGAAATTAGGTGCTCTCAGGAGAAGTTTGATACATTCACACAATTTGTGGGGAAGCTTTCCCATTTCCACCGCCACAAGGTACCTCTTTAGTCAGAGGGTGGTGAATCTGTGGAATTCATTGGCGCAGAAGGCTCTGGAGGCCGTCAATGGATATTTTTATGGCGGAGATTAATAGATTTTTTATTAGTATGGGTGTCAGGGTTATGGGAAGAAGGCAGAAGAAAGGGGTTGACAGGAAATTCTCTGCCTCAGAAGGCAGTGGAGACCAATTCTCTGGATGCTTTCAAGAGAGAGTTAGATAGAGCTCTTAATGTTAGTGGAGTCAGGGGGTATGGGGAGAGGGCAGGAACGGGGTACTGATTGTGAATGATCAGCCATGATCACATTGAATGGCGGTGCTCGCTTGAAGGGCCGAATGGCCTACTCCTGCACCTATTGTCTATTGAAAAAATAGATCTGCCTTGATTGAATGACTGAGTAGACTTGATGGGTCAAATGGCCTAATTCTGCTCCTCTAACTTATGTATCATTGCATCATAGATCGACCTGTCAACATACAAATTGCCAGCTCTTTGCAACCCTGCCACCATGGTGCATCCCTCCTCCTGCAACCCCACCTCATTTGTCATGGACGGAATGCCTCCGTTCTGTTTCGGTACTAAGCCTACCTCCATGTGTAGTATTTCGTCTTAAACGAAAAGCATTTGCACCGGAGCTAAAATTCCACAGGATGATGCAATCCTCAGTCCAAAAATGTGCTTGAATCACCTTGCATAATTCAAGGCAATAAACTCCAGGCTTACATCTACATTCCATGAAGATGGTTCCCAAAACCTCAGCTGATTGGTTTCCTGAGGGTTGGCCCCATATAGAAATCTACCTGCACAGAATGAAATGACGCAGTTTCACACGCAGTTTCCAAGAGATAGACCAACTTGCGAAGCCAAGTGAAAGGTGTGTCACAGATAAGGTTAAAATTAAGTTGGTTTGCTCACATACAAGAGCAACCCGCATACTTTGGAGTCGAGGCCTGGAATGATTTTCAATGCATTTGATCATGAGGCAATTTTAGCACAAGCATCTCCTGTGACATGTTGCCATCGCCATTAGATCCTGTAGTGAATTATCTTCAGAGTTATGCAACTTCTCTGCCCCGCGTTTCAAGGTCGACTCAATCGAGTTTGGTATTGCGAGTTTCTTTGCTACTGACTTTGCCTCAGCTCTTTGTAACTAAATCTATTCCATATTTCTCCTCGAGTTCTTTTCCAAGATATACAGTAATTGCATTACTTTACAAAATTCTTTAGTGGCTAAAACAACAAAACTTACTAAGCCAGTTTCTGCAACGTAAGTTGGCAGTCCACTAACCAAGGACCAGTGGTCAGCAGGAGGAGTCCTGCAGAAGTGAGAGAGAGCAAGAGAGAGAGAAAATCACAAGTTGGACTTTTATATCATTTTACCAACTGAAAAAAATGGTCGTCTGCGACATGTTAAAAACTTACGGAATGACCTTAATCTCCTCCTTCCCATGTAGAAAGTAATCAATGATTTTGTGATAGATTATTTCCTATAAAATAATAACATTCATTAATGACAAGCAGAAATTACAATGAACCCAGCTGGAATTTGTTAGAGCCTTTATCAGCTACCATCGGCCTTGGTTTGACACAAAATGGTGGATTAACTCAGCAGGTCAGGCTGCATCCCTGGAGAACATAGCTTGGTTCAGTTGGTTCAAGCCTTGGTTCATCTGGTATCCCTCTTGCCTCTGATCTAGAAAGTTGGGATTCAAGTGACCTTTTAACACTGGGGTGCAAAATCTCGATTGGCACCCTGAGGGTAGTACCAGAAATATTGGGCTGAAAATTCATCCTGTGTTGCACTTTACTTCTGAAATTCGATTCTACTAAAATCAACAAAATCAAATTTCATAGCAGAATGACGGTGTTGATTTTTTAAGAGCAAACATAGAGCCTAAATCTGCCTTGTCATCTTTCAAATATTTTTATTTACATCTCATCCCTAATCTAGCAAAGACATCCCAGGGCTCCTCGTGTAATAATATTGTCATCTGTCCATATTGGCCCAGATTACCAAAACCTTGTTCACAGATGGACGTTTTATCCAATTGCCTTGAAGGAAGAAAAAGAGGTGGAAAGGCAGGGAGGTATAAGGAGAGAATTCCAGAGCTTGGAAACTTGACATAAGAAAGCATGAAACCCCATAAAGGGATGATTAAATTCAGGGCTGACTGACGTCAAAATTAGAGGTGGCCTGTTATCACGGTGGGTTATTGATATGGAGGAATTACAGGGGTATGGAGAGGCAGGGAAAAGTTTATAACAAGGCTATGAATATTACAATTGAGGCACTGTTTAACTGGGAGTCACTGAGGGTCAGCAAGCCCTGGAGTGATGCAAGGGTGGAGGAATTGTTAAACTGAAGGCACAAGTATGGTCTGAGGTCCAGTTGAAGGAATCTAGAACACTTTTATAAAGAAAACCAGAGAAGTTCCAGCCAATATGCATCTCCCAGCCAACGTGATTTCAATCAGATTATTGGGCCCTCGCTATATTATGGAACCCTGCTGCCTACAAATGAGCTGCCAACCTGCCCACAGTATACATGTGATGGTAATACACTGGTGGCAAAACGCCGAAGAAATAGTGAAGTGCACAGTATAAACAAGGATGTTTCTGTGTCAATGCAAGTCTTTCTATAACAGAGTTCTCACATTCACAATGAATCCAATTAAAACATACTCTGCCGTCTGGTGTTCTGGGACCTTGGTAGGGAGGAACTTCACCCATCTGTTCAGGCCATAGGTCAAAGAATTCCTGCAAATAAAACAAAAAAAAGAAATGTTGGATCTTTGTTATAAAACTGAATAGTGAGATTGTTCATTTTTCAGAACATAGAGATCAACACAGGGGCTGGAGGACTACTACCAGCTACGAATGCCATGTTTGGGTGAAACAATGGAGACAACAACAAAAACTGTTATAGGATAACATAGACTTAACACCCTCTCCAGAAGTGGAATTGTATTTTGGAATGAAACCTCTTGTCAGACAGATGTGGTAGATGTGATGTAGGAAACGATACTAGGAAGCATTCCCCCATACAGGCATGACCTCCGTTTTGCCAGACGTAATTCTACAGCATGAATCCATCTGCACAAATGTTTGTATTGTAGGATATTGGCCTACGACCTTTCTAATCAACCATGGCGATATTGGATGCAAAAGTGACACTTTCCAGTGTACTGAAAGTGAGGAGGAACAAATATAAAATTTAATGTCTGAATGGAAGTCCAGGCATCCTGATGAATAATTACACTGCAAACAACATAGCAAAGAAGTGATGGTTTGGTATTGTAAGCAAATATTACAAAATGCCACTAATGGCAGTGAGATCAATGACCATATAACTGGACATCAAGCACTACAAACATTCTGAGGATGCGAATGTATATATGTAGAAATTCCTGCCATTTTTCCTCATCCTGCCATTCCTTGGCAAACTTGCAAATGTCATCAGGTGCCCACCAATATTTTTGACTCTTTTTGGCTAGGGTCAGCGTTATGACTATTGGGTAAACTGGTGAGCTTGTCACAGGTGAGGCAAGATCTTACTGGTCTACATTATCCATTGTCGACTAACTGAGTCATATAGGCATGGAGTCATAGAGTTATATAGCACAGAACAGACCCCTCAACTCAATTTTTCCATACCAACTAGGTTGCCTACCCAACCTAGTGCCATTTTCCTACATTTGACTTAAATCCCTCTAAACCTTTTCTATCTACATATCTGTCTAAATAATTGTCAAGCATTGTAATTGTCCTCCCCTACCACTTCTTCTGGCAGCTCCTTCCATAACCCATCACCCTCAGGTCTTTAAAAAATTTCCCTATTGCCTTAAATCTACACTCCAGATTTGTACCCTCCTACCCTGGCAAAAAGACTGTGACTATTCACCTACCTATGCTCCTCATTGTTTTATATAGGTCTATCAGATCTCCTACCTGCCTTCTATGCACCAGGGAGGAAAAACACCAGCTATCCCACCTCTGTTTTTAACTTAAGTCCTTCAGTTCCATTAGCATCCTTGTGAATCTTTTCTGTACCCTCTCCAGTTTGCTGATATCCTTATTATAGCTCGCTGGCCAGAACTGCGCACGATTAGACTCTCAGTTAACTCAATGTTTCCAGTGGCATAGGAACAGGCGTTGCTGTTTTTTCCCCACAGATCATCAAACTTTGTTTTCAATAAAGTGTTATTAAATATCATTGGCAGCTTTATGAAGGTGAAACTAATTAATGACAAGTAAGATCTTTTTTGTTTGAAAATGAGATGTTTCCCCGCACATCTCCATTAAATTTTGCCCCTCTTATTTTGAAGAAATACCCTCCGGTATTTGATTTTTCCATCCTGGGAAAAAGGTTCTGACTGTCTATCCTAGCTGTGACTTCATAATTTTATACATCGTTGGTTAACAATGGTTGCTTAGTCACAAAGTATTTGTAGTAGAGAAGCATTATCTTCATTTATTATTGATACTAATTTGTTCCTGCTTTCCATGGTCATTTCCAACGATCTTATCGTATGTGAAATGTAGTCCCGGTCACCGTGACAGGCCTCTGAATGGATCCTGTATGTTGTTTTCAGAGAATGAGTTTGTAACTTCTTATGCTACCCGCATACCAAACAGAAGTATGGTAACTATCTATATTGCAATCCATATGGTCAGATGATAGTTCTCTATTCTTTTTTACTCCATTAGAGGTGTCCTCCCAATTTTCTTGGCATCTCTTCTAAATACAGTTCTGTGCCTTATATTTTCCCGTTGTGGGGAAAAGAGGCATTTTAATTAATAAATGATGGTCAGGCTAAGGATTTTCACATTCGTCAATCTAAGTTAGAATTCACCTTTTTAAGTTATCTAAAAGGTCATGTTAGTGGTACATTAAGCTGACTGCAAATAAACTCAACTTGCAACTAGGTTTCATTGTTGAAGCCTAAATTCCTGTCAAATAATATTTAGATACATAAATGATTTTCATAGGACAGGATCTGATTCATTGGTTCTTAATAGTATGGCACTTAAATCAATATAATAAACATAATATGATCCAAACCTTTATCTTGGTCATGTCCAGAAGTGCAACGGAGTATCTCTCACAGTTCAGGTAGGCTCTCACTGTGTAAAGAGCCTTGTGAAACTGTCGCTCAATATCTGTCAGCTCCTCAAACACTTTGTTAGCTGACCAGAGAAGAACCTGTGGAAATGGAAGAAACGATGAGACCGGAATAAAAGGATTCAGAGGGGACATGAAAATAAACAGTATGGATGCTGGAAATGCACAATATAACTGTAAATGCTGGAAATACTCAACAAATCAGTCAGCGTGTTGGAGACAGCAATAGAGCTGCGGCCCCACAGTGCTAGAGGCCCAGGTTTAATCTTGATATCAGGTGGTGCCTGTGTGAGGTTTGCATGATCTTCTTGTGACTGCATGAATTTCCTCCACTCACACCGGTTTCCTCCCATGTCCCAAAGATGTGCAGGAGATTAACTGGCCACCATGAATTGCCCCAAGTGTGTGGGTGAATGGTAGAATCTGGAGGGAGTTGGTGAAAGTGTGGTGAGAATCAAAGTTGTGATTAATTTAGGATTAGTGCAACCGGGTGGTTGATGGTCAACAAGGTCTTGGTAGGTGGAACATCCTGTTATTGTGCCACACCTCTATGATTTGCTATGATCTTAGAATTAATCTGTCTTGATATTCAACAATGTTAAAACACATGAAGTACTAATCATTGACATCTTGACAGGAATGTAGACACAAAATGCTGGAGTAACTCAGCGGGCCAGACAGCATCTCCGGAGTAAAGGAGTAGGTGACGTTTTGGGTCGAGACCCTTCTTCAGACTTGGAATGTAACTGGTTCCCTATTTGAAGAAAGGTTCCGACCTAAAACGTCACCTATTCTTTTTCTCAGAGATGCTGCCTGACTCACTGAGTTACTCCAGTATTTGTGTCTATCTTCGGTATAAACCAGCACCAACAGTAACTTCTTACACTGATTCCCTATCAAGTCACATACCATCTTGTCTTGGAATTATATTGCTCCAATCATTAATTTATCTATCTCCTGGAACTCACTGTCATCACCAGAACTGCTACAGTTCAGAAAGATGGTTTTCTGCAACCATCCTAAGTTCAGAAAGACAATAAAAATTACATTGCCAATGATTTTCATGACCCATGAATATATTGGAGATTTTTTTTAAATTGCCAAATGGTCTACTCCTGCTTCTTTGGTAAATGCCTCCGTGAAGGTCTTCATTTGTTTCAAATGCACTGGTTATGAGAGGTTAGCTTGCATATATGTAATTATTTGTGCTGTTTTAATGTTATATGTTCCATCCAACAAACAACCCAGGATGTTTAAGGATATAAATAAGAATCTGTTGCCATAGTTACGATGTGAAAAGCAAACACCAAGCAATTGAGTTTTCTTGGATGATGGCTGGTTCCACACTCGTAAGACGTTCATAATTTGCATTGTAATATTATAAAGACTGCAAACTAATCATAATCTATGCTCCCCTTGAGCATAACCCCAAAAATCGTCCTAGGGAGTGAAGCAGAGATGACTCTAAGAAATCCCAACTTAATCTCAAATAAAACCAGAACATTCAGGAAACTCGTAACGGGCCAGGCAGTACCAGTGGATGAGAAACAAAGTACAATATTAAGGTTGAAGGACTTTCATCAGAGCAGGGTCTTCGACCTGTTGTTGATGACCTGACGAGTGTCCCCAATGTTTTCTGTTTTCATTTGATTGTCAATGTTTTGATTAATGCAGTAGAGTTTTAGTTTTTCCTTTACCTGGCCTCTTCTAGTTTCGCAGTTGTGAAGATAGCTCAGATGATAGATCTTGAGGTTCAAAGAGGCAAAATTGAGGTATTTCAAGAAAAGCTGAAAGAAAGCAGATCACGCTCCATAAATAAACCAGTAAAATCATACTTGTTTTATTTATCAACTTCTCCTACATGTACATGGGAAGACTTACATCTTCATCATCTTCAGTGAAATGAGATCCATCTGTTTTATTGGTTGCCATTATCACAGCGACCACGTCCTTGCCATTCATGATTGGGGTTGCAAGCACGCTCTTTGTTTTATATTCTGTCAGTTCATCCACAAACTTGCTATAATAGCTGGTCTAATCCACAAGAAGCAAACAAAAAGAAGTTAACATTAGGTCAGAGAGGGAGAGAGAGACTTTTCACAATTTTTTTTCACAGTAGTTAGGAAAGCAATTGGCTTAGTTTTAATGTCATGAAATAGCCTCATGCTTTCCTATTTTGACTTGGTAAAAGCCTTTAGTACAGGCATTGGGTTGATATCAATTCTACTACATTACAATGCAATACAATATCTTTATTGTCATTGTACAAGTACAATGAGATTAAGAATGCCACTTCCATATCGATGCTATAAAATATATTTAAAAATCACGGCGAAAACGAAAACAACAAGGGGGGGGGGGGGGGGAAGGGAAACAAGGTAAAGTGCAAAAAAGGTTCATGCAGGAGTCAGTTGTGCCAGCCGACCCTGGGGGCAGAGACAGATCATGGCGGGCTCTCAGCAGGTCCGATTCAGAGCAGCTATAGCTCTAGGGATAAAGCTGTTTCTTAGTCTGGAGGTGTGGGCGTAGAAGGCCTTGTAACGTCTGCCAGATGGAAGTAGTTCAAACAGACGGTGGCATGGATGTGTGGAGTTTTTGTAGATGCTGGTGGCTTTCCTGAGGCAGTTTGTGTTGTAGATGTCCTCCAGGGCTGGTAGCTGTGTTCCAATGATCCTCTGCGCTCTGCAGACGACCCGCTGAAGAGCTTTCCTGTCCGCTGCCATGCAGCTGAGATACCACACGTAGATGCCTTTTGTCAGTATGCTCTCTGTGGTGCAACGGTAGAAGGTCATCAGTAACTGTTGGGGCAGACCGACCTTTTTTTAATGTTCTCAGGAAAAACTGCCGTTGCTGTGCTTTCTTGACTAGCACGGCGGTGTTGGTGGACCATGCGAGGTCCTCTGAAATGTATGTGCCCAGAAACCTGAAGCTGGACACTCTCACCACTTCGTCCCCGTTGATGAGGAATGGAGCGTATTCCGCATTCTGTGACCTTCTAAAGTTGATAATTAGCTCCTTGGTTTTTGATGTGTTTAGGGACAGGATGTTCTCTGAGCACCAGCTCGCCAGGTTCTGCACCTCCGCTCTGTAGGCTGATTCATCGCCGTTGGAGATCAGCCCGATCACTGTTGTGTCATCCGCAAATTTGACGATGGTGTTGGTGGCGAATGCGGGGACACAGTCATGTGTGAAGAGGGAGTAGAGGATGGGGCTCAATACACAACCCTGAGATGTGCCAGTACTCAGAGTGGTAGTGGAGGACTGGTGGAGGCCCATTATCACTGCCTGATGGCGTTCCATCAGGAAATTCAGGATCCAGTTGCATATAAACGAGCTGAGGCCTAGCTGGTGGAGTTTGAAGGTGAGCTTGGTAGGGATGACAGTATTGAAGGCAGTATTAAGGCAGGATGACAGTATTAAACAGTTAATAACCTATGCCTTATGATTTTATGCATCATCCAATTTAGAGCAACATAAGTTATTTGACCTCTCAAGCCTTTCAGTCATTCCATAACATTATGGTCTATTCCATCAATTTGCATTTTAGTCATATTTAATTTATAACAATCAAAATTAGCACTTTTTCTTTCATGAGAGATTCAAACGTCTACTACCCTTTGTATGCCACTTTCACTCCGGAAAAGCCTGGCTAATATTTAGACTTTTCCCTTTGTCCTGAACTCTCCAACCTGGAGCACGTTTTTCTCTATTCTTTCCTGTTACTTCCCCCTTAATCCCACGCAAACTATACACAAATTTATCCTGAATTTTCCAATTTCCTGGATATAGAACATTTGTTTGCGTAGTCTCCTCATGACCTAAGTAATTGAGACCAGCTACTTCCTTTTGCACTCCCTCCACTAGGCTTTAGTCTATAGATTTTAGACTTTAGAAATACAGTGCGGAAACAGGCCCTTCAGCCCACCAAGTCCATGACAACCAGTGATCACCCCATACATTAACACTGTCCTACAGACTAGGGATAATTTACAATTTTACCAAAGCAAATTAACCTACAAACCTGCACATCTTTGGAGTGTGAGAGGAAACCCGAAAGCTCAGAGAAAGCCCAGGAGACAGCACCCGTAGTCAGAATCAAATACGGGTCTCTGGCGCTGTAAGGCAGCAAATCTACCGCTGCGCCACTGTGTCACAGTTTATCCTTCCTAAGTTATGTTCTTAAGATCAAAACAAGACTTGGACATAACTTCTATTAGATTGGTTTGCTCCCTTTGTCATGGATAATTTTGTCCTCTTAAGATATTTTTATCCCGATCCCTCTTTTTGTGTCTGCACAGTGGCTGGGACTCAAGCTTCTGATGATGTCTCTGAATGTAGAACAACACAGCAATTTTAGTCCCATTTATGTCCTGCTCATCTTCTTAAAAGGAAAGTCCTGTTCTTCAGGGTGGCACAGTACTACAGTAGTAGAGTTGCTGCCCTACAGCACAAGAGACCTGGGTTCAATCCTGAATATGGTGCTGCCTGTAGACAGTTTGCACGTTCTGCAAAAAGATGTGAGATCTTTTGGTTATTTTAATAAAGTGTCTAATAAATGTAATAAAGTTGCCATAGAGTCAGACAGCATGGAAACAAGCCCTTCAGCCCAACTTGCCCAATCCAAGCTAAATGCCCTATCCACACTAGAACCACCTGCATGCATTTGACCCATATCCCTCTAAACCTTTCCTATCCATGTACCTTTCCATATGTCTATTACGTGTTGTTATAGTACCTGCCTCAACTACATCCACTGGCAGCTTGCTCCATATACCTAACAGCATCTGTGTGAAAAAGTTGCCCCTCGGGTTCCTATTAAGTCTTTCCCCTTAAACCTATGTTCTCTGGTTCTTGATTCGCTTACTTTGGGGAAAAGGGCCCTGTGCCTTCACCCTGTCTATTTTCCAAGGATTGATAGTGTAGAGCTCATTACACCACCTGTAGTTGAGGTGAATGACACAGATGTACCGAGTGGCAAATTGGATGAGCACATGAGGGAGAACAGATGAGAAAGTTTCACGGATGGAGTTAAGTAAAGAGTGAGCGGAGGTTCATGGTGAGCATGAACATCAGCAGAAATCTGCTGAAATTGTGCTATAAATTTGATATTTCTCTACAACATTTGGTCTGTCAATCATGCTTAGTGCCTCCAAACTTCGTGACATCGAAAGCCTGAAGCTATTCACTGCATCAAGAACTATGTGATAACAGAATCAAAAATATATTTGTTAACAGACATTATATTATAGGAGAAATAAGACTTCATTTTAACGGATTAGCTGCCGTTACAGCCGAACACTCACAACTATGTCAGTTACAGAAGCTGCAAGGACAAGTTAAAAATGGCTTGGACATTTAGGGACACAATCAAACTATTAAATCCGAAGAAGTAATTAAAACTAGATTTCATTAACAAAAAATACAGGTTAACTCCACACAATCATAACTATTCAAAAATAATTATAAATATTGAACTAGAGTAAAATAATTGAAAGAAATAAAATGTACAATCCAGGTTGCCTCCAAATATGGAGCACTACAATCACCAATGAAATTTAGTTTAGTTTAGAGATACAGTGTGGAAACAGACCCTTCGGCCCACCGAGTCCGCACAGACCAGCGATTTGCGCACATTAACACTATCCTACACACACAAGGGACATTTTACCCTTTTATCAAGTATACAAAACCAAGCCAATTAACCTACAAACCTGTAAGTCTTTGGAGTGTGGGAGGAAACCAGAGGTCAAGGAGAAAACCCACGTGGTCACGGGGACAACGTACAAACACCGTACTGACAGCACCCATAGTCGGGATCGAACCTTGCCGCCCTATTATTATTTGAGCTAGCAATTTTATTTTGGGTCTGACAGTGCAAGATCCATGGGGCAATACCCCAGAGTAAAGGTTGAGAGATCTCGACAAACTCTGGGATCTGTTACGTTGAACAGTATATGCAGTTCTATGGCAAACTAACTGGCAGATTTGGCATCCAGTAAATAGATACATTTGCAGAAGTCCAAGATAAGATTCCACATTGTTTTAGTTTAGTTTAGAGATACAGCATGGAAACAGGATCTTCGGCCCACCGAGACCGCGCCGACCAGCAATCCCCTTTGCATGAGCACACACTACACACGAGGGACAATTTACAATTTTTTTTACTGAAGTCAATTAACCTACAAACCTGCACGTATTTGTGTGTGAAATCGGAGCACCCGGGGAAAACCCATGTGGTCACGGGGAGAACGTACAAACTCCATACGGACAGCACCCGAAGTCAGGATCGTACCCAGGTCTCTGGCACTGTAATGCAGCAACCCTACCGCTGCACCACTTTTAAGTAGAAATTGGGGGAGCTTCATATGTAGCATGATATTAACCATTGAGACGTGGCCCAATGGACCAATTAATAGAAATGTTAGACAATAATTTCAAGCACAACACTGCAACCAACAACAGTCCATGCCATCACACTGGCAGACAAAATAAACCACAATACCACAATGCTAAACACAATACTGTATATAACCCATCATTTCCCAGTCGCAGAACTTAACATCATCACATCGCCAACTACACCAATGCACAACCAAACACTCCGTATCATCATACCTCTAAACTCAATGCACCAGGCCATTGTCCTGAATGCACTTGAATCATTTTGAATGCACAGTCTTTTTCCAAGAGTAGATTAAGACCTTGAGGGCATAGGTTTAAGGTGAGAGGGAAAAGAATTAATAGGAACTTGGGAGCAATTATTTTGCACCAAGGATTTTGGATATATGGAATGAGCTGCTAGAGGATATAGTTGAGGCAAGTACAGTAATAACGTTTATAACACATTTGGACAGATGCGTGGATAGGAATGTTTCAGAAGGACGTGGGCTAAAAGTGGGAAAATGGGACTAGCTTGGATGAGACATCTTAATTGGCATGGATGAGTTGGGCCAAAGGGCCTATTTCCGTGCTATGTGTCTCTATGTCTCTTTGACTCAATCCTGACAACCTACTTCCATACTGGAAGATCAATACATAACACAACCATGCAGACAAGCACAAAAACAACACTTCTTACTGCTAAATACAATGTCACACACCATTCAACTGTTTAACACATACTCTGCAACATTACAATGCCAAAGATACTATCCAGCCAATTGCATTGCAAACTACAAGACACGGCTTGCTGTATTATTGCAAGATCTAAGGCATCCACCATTAGACAGCGAAGCACAACACTCGGCATTACTGCTCTGCTAAACACGCCAGAATACTATACCAATATGATACTAAACACGGTATTCCATACCTTCACAATGCAAGCACAAGACATCACCTCACCCTTTGCCAAACCCGACATTACCTCATCAAAAAGCAATAAAAAACTGCAGATTCTGGAGATCTGTAACAAAAACAGAACATGCCACAAATATTCAGATCGAAGAACTTTAAAGCACTGAACACCATACAACCAATCTACCAAGCGTAGCACAGCACAACATCCACTGCCAAACACAGTGGTTCAATGGTTCAATGGTCCTTCATTCGTGACATGTGAAACTGCACAGTGAAATTCTTTTTGCATATTTACACATGCAGGCGTCACCATATTTTGACGCCATTTCTAAATTCCAAAATTTAGTCCGCCCGTGTGCTCGGTCTACTGGAGCAGGTTCCAATCCTGATAAACCCCAGGAACTTGCAGGGCCTCCCTCCGTCATCCTCTACCAGATCGGCCCACGAACTGACGTCCCTCTCCTCACCCGGCCATCTTTGCGTCCCAGGGGCGGTTCCTGCAGCCAATCTTGGAAGGCGCTGGAGGCATTGCCTCATGTCTCTTTCCTCCTGGCCCTTGCTCCTCTTGTCCAACGTCTCCAGTGGCTGCCTCCTGGATCCACGGTCCGCAAAGCCTTTGAGCGGGTTTTGCATTTTGCCAAGCCTTCAGGTGGGTTCCGCAGTCCACCCAGCCTTCGGGTCTTCCGAGCGGGCACCGTGGCCGCGGCACCTCTGGAAGGCCTCTGGCGCACAGCAGACACCATACCGTCACACATTGAAAGACAAAACAATCCAACCTCGCTGTTGCCAGCCCCTACACAAACCATGGCAAGGCCGGTCCCATTACTGCATATGATCTACCAAACACAACACATTTCCACAACAAAACACAAGGAACACACTGGCAAATACCATTTAACTGGCAAATACAATGCGCCACTCCACTGCCAAGCATAATGCATCACAACATCGGTTTCCAAACGCAAAGTATGGGACAGTCACATTGCTAATTACAATACTACAGGGTGTCACACACCCAGATACAACACCCTGCCAAAGCACAATCTTACAGCCAGTGCACCAGCAAACCCAAAATACAACACCGTCATCTTGTCAATGCAATACATCACAATACCAAACTTTTAAATACAAGGCATGATACCTGCATCATGCTTACTTTTGCTCTCACAATACACTACACCATCACGCTTCCAGTCACAATATTCCACATTACTGAATGTCCGAACAAATTACCCCAAACCAGCAACACTGCCATACGCATTATATAATCATATTGACATATTGTCAAAGATAATACATCTGGGTATTTTGTTGCTCCACACAAACCATGACAAATTATAGACTGCACTATGGTTTCTTTACACTCAATACAACTTGAAGAAATGAAGTGATAACCCAGCTTTGGAAATATTACTCTGGACTCGGCATGGACTCAGTTGGCCAAAAGGTCTGTTTCTGTGCTGTATCTGTAAACTAAACTAAATCCCACAATTATCAATGAATATTGTGTCAATTCAGTGCTAACTAATCACCACCTTGAACAAAAAACAACCCAGGCATAGATTTGCAATGACACCCACTCATACAGGATCATTGATATGGTTGCAGGAGCAAGGTTGAAGCTGTGTGGTATGGAAATGGTTCGCTTCCTGAGACCGCTAAACCTCTTCATCATCTACAATTCATTAATCAGGGCTGTAACAGAATACCCTCCTTCAAGTGACAAAAGCAGCAACATTCAAGAATAACATCACACAAAACCAGCTTGTTTAATCGGTGGCCCTATCCTTGCATCCAATTATAGGTTCTCCATGGATGAATGTGTGCATTCTCCGCTATTCACAGAAGCAACTTACTCAAACTTGTTCCTTCCTCTGTGATCTTTGCCACTGTAAACAAGAGCACTGATATTGTGAGATTATTAGCACTTTCCACTCACACTCTGCCATTCAGTCAATTTTACGTGATTCTTTGCCGAACAGCATTTTGGAGATTCCCAGGTTTAGCATTCCAACCCGAAACTCCAGCACTTTGTGTCTATTTTTGGTATAGACCAGTATCTACAGTTCCTTCTTACATGTTTAGGTTTAGTTTTGGGTTTATTATTGTCCAGTGAATGGAGATACAGTAAAAAGGTTTGTTTTGTGTTTCATCTATTCAGATTAGATAATACTATACATAAATACAATCAAGTCAAACAAGTACAATAGACAGAGCATAGGGGAAGATACAGAGTGCAGAATATAGTTCTCAGCATTATAGCACATTGGTTTCATAGACAAAGTCCAATGTCCGCATTGGGGTAGAGGTGAATCAGACAGAACCTAAGCATGTGGAAGGACGATTCAGAAGTCTGATAACAGAGGGAAAGAAGTTGTTCTTGAGTCAGGTGATGCATGTTTTCAAGCTTCTGTACATCCTACCAGACAGGAGCAGAGGGCCAAGTGTGGACGACTTGTGTCAGGCCATCCAAGGACGGGCAATAGAAGTAACTTTGCTAATGCTATCCACATCTTGGAAACAAAACGCTACTAAATTTAGACACTTCAATGCCTAGATTGTAGCTTTAAATATCCAACTGTGCACAAAAAGCATTGCTGTCTTGAAAAATAGAACCAGGGACTTTGCAACCTATTTATAATGGTGAAATATAAATGGCAAAGGAAGATTCCATCTGTTGACAACAGGAACCATTTGTTGAAAGAAATTGTCCCTGCCCTAAGGCTGGGTTGCAACTGCCTTTCTAAACTGTTGCTAAAGTAGGTAGTCTTTGAAAGTCTTGTATGCCACATATATGGTAAAGCTTAGTATGTTGAGTATCACTACAGTTGTGGGTCATTGTGAAAAATATCAATCATGCTCAAGAGGTGGCAACAATGATAAACCATGGTCTTGGGCATATCCACTGAGTTTATTATTCAGAATAATAGGATTTTGTGAGGAGTTTGTAAATATTATATACATTCATCAGTGGAGAACTAATAATGCTAAAGATTTCAACATCTGGTCTCTCTTGTGCCCCTGGATTGCTAGGGGGATTGTTATGCAGATTCACGGGCCTAGAACTTTGTACCACAATCCTACAATACATGATCAGCGAATCATGATTAAAACGAGGAGAAATTTCTTCGGGCAAATGGCTGTGAATCTTTACAATTTTCCACCACAGAGGGGCATTGGTCATTGGATATATTGAAGACTGGTGGATTTAAGGGTATCAGAGTGCCTAGGCATGTGGGCAGTCAATAGAGCAGTGGCAGATGATCATTCATTATCCTAATGCATGGGGAAGTATCAAGAGGAGCCAAATTCCACTTTCAATTCTTGTGCTTTCACTGCAGTTTATGTGACAAGTAATGCTCAATTTTATGGACTACTCAATTGATAATCGCTAGAACATGTGCTACCTTAATGTAATAAAAGGAACTGCAGATGCTGATTTATACCAAAGGTAGACACAAAACGCTGGAGTAACTCAGTGGGTCGGGCAGCATCGCTGGAGAAAATGGATTAGTGAGGTTTCAGATTGGCATCCTACTTCAGTCTGATAGTGAGAGGGCATGTTGAGATGAGAAAATTTGGACTTTCTAACCAGATATGGAGAGGGTGCATAAGTGTGTGCAAACCTATCACCCAGAACTTGTTTATTATAGGGTTTACGCAGTACTATGTTTACATATCTGTTGTGCTGTTGCAAGTAAGAATTTCATTGTTCCGTTTCAGGGTATGTGCCAATAAAACACTCTTGAAGCTTGTCTCTTGAAAATGAACAGGATAAAGCCGCGGCCACACCTGACCATCTAATGAAGCAGGAATTTCTTCTTTTGGAATGTGAGGAAGCTCTGGAATTCTCTATCCCAAAAGGTTGTGAAGCTAGTTCATTGGAGCTATTGGAGGCCATTTTTTGAAAGATTGAGGAATAGAGGGCTCTGGAACAGTGGTGCAAATGAGGGGTAGATCAGCCATGAACATATTAAACGGTAGGGCACACTCTTGCTACCATTTTCCTGTTCCTTTATTTTTCTATGTATCTGCATTGTAACTTTCATCAAATAGAGTACAAGGACATAATGAAAAAATTAATTAACTTCCCAATCTTACAACTTAGAAAAAATAATTCTTCCTTTCACTTTTTCATGTGGATGTAGGTAACTTCACATATCCCTTCATGGTATTCCAACTGCAGCATTCTTTCATACATGTCTTCTCGAGGATACTGAAGATAGACACAAAATGCTGGAGTAATCTAACAGGTCAGGCAGTATCTCTGGAGAAAAAGGATGGGTGATGTTTTGGGTCGGGACCCTGGGCTCTGTCCATCACCTGGACTGTTTGTAAGTCGGAATTGAACAAATATAGTATGTGGGATCCCTGTGATGAGAGGGATTAGGCGTGGGAAGAGTGGCCGCTACCCAGCCTCATTGACTCAGTGAGGGAGCGAGTGAGTCTTCTCAGTGCTCCTGGTTCTACTTAGCTCCGTTGATGCACCTATGGTGTGAGAGGGGGTGGGGTGTTGGTGGAGGTCCTGTTAGAAAGAGAAGGAACATGGAAATGTGTCATCCCATCCAGCAGAAGGTGCCTGCAGCCCTCCACCACCCAAGGAATCCATCCTGTCAGCATACCCAACACTTGCTTGTACGTAAGGGCTGCACAAAGGTCGACTATTTGTTACACGGGGAGAATCTGTACTCATTTTGTTTTCCTGTATCTCTTTGCAATTCCGAGTACCTCATTACAGCTTACTTCCCCACCTAGTCTTGCATTATTAACACGCACAGATAGGTTACTGTTTCCTTCTCCCGTCAAGTCAATGGTATAAATTATAAATAAAGAAAAAGCACAGAGCCTTCCAATGACATATTTGTCACCAGCTGCCAACCCAGGTCACCCATTTAATGTTCTTCTTCCCACTAACCAATTTGTTATTCATGTTACCAATTTACATGTAATTTTATGCAGGAAATTTTTTAATGATTTTTAAAATATTTAAAATATATTACATCCACTTGTTTCCCCTTATCTTTCCCATTAGTTGGAGGCTCAACATTTCCAAACAGATTTAGCAAACTGATATGCCTTGCATAAAGTCATACACAGGGATTTAGTTTAGAGGGAGAAACGCGAGCTGCTGGGACTAACTAGATGGGGCATCTTGGTCAGCATGGAGAGGTTGGGCCGAAGGGCCCGTTTCCATGCTGTATGACTCCATCACATTAGATTTAAAGGGAAGTTAAACTAAGGGTTGATTACGATACAATAAAGCAATATTTTTGAAAATATTTTTGACTTTTGCTACTGTGCTCAAAAGCTCAGACTAAAATGTCAAAATTAGACTACTATCACGCTTGTTGCTTTAAAGAATAGTGAGTTTGGCTGCAACGTCTAATTGGGTAACCTGCAATGAAACCTCAGAACTGACTAAATATTGTTGGCGTGTTACCCCTGTTTTGGCATTGCAATGTTGGCTGCATAACTACTGATGGCAGCGGTATGCAGGTCCAGAAGCTGGTGCATTATTCCTACATTCACCAGGGCAGGCACAGCAATTATACATAAAGCAGCCAAGCAGAGAAGATATTCACAGATGAAGATTCACCTCCGGCCCAACCCAATTTCTTCCTCCAATGATCACATCCACACAATCATTCATATACAATGAACGATCTTAAGCCAGAAAGAGGCACAGGATCATGCTTCAGGTGGAGAGAGTCAAAAACTTCAAATTCCTGAACGTGCATATTTCCAAAGTTCTTTCCTGGACCCAGCACACTGATACAATTATAAAGAAAGCACATCAACTCCTCTACTTCCTGAGAAGATTACGGAGGTTTGGTATGTCAAAGAGGATTCTCTTGAACTTCTACAGGTGTACAGTAGAGAGCATATTGACTGGTTGCATCATGGTCTGGTTCGGCAACTTGAACGCCCAGGAGCGAAAAAGACTGCAAAAAGATGTGAACACTGCCCAGTCCATCACTGGCTCTGATCTCCCCACCAGCGAAGGGATTTACTGGAGTCGCTGCCTCAAAAAGACAGCCAGCATCATCAGAGACCCACACCACCCTGGCCACACACTCATTACATTCCTGTAGAAGTTATAGGAAGAAGTTATAGGAGCCTGAAAACTGTGGCTTCCAGGTTCAGGAACAGCTTCTTCATTCTATACATGATTACAATTGAGCCATCCACAGTGTACAGATACATGATAGACCGAGAGCCTCCATGGGGGTGGATAGCGGCTCAGGATCACTCCCTAGTTGTTGATAGGATGGTTCAGTTGCCTGATAAAAGCTGGGAAGAAACTGTCCCTGGATCTGGAGATGTGCGTTTTCACACTTCTGTACCTCGTGCCTGATGGGAGAGGGGAGAAGAGGCAGTGACTGGGGTAAGGTGGCCTTGATTATGCTGAGGGCCTTGCCGAGGCAGCGTGAAATGTAATTGGAAGTGAGGTTGGTTTGTGCGATGGTCTTGACTGTGTCCACAATTCTCTGCAATTTCTTGCGGTCTTGGATGGAGGTATTCCTAAACCATGCTGTGATGCATCCTGATAAAAATGGAGAATTGATCTGCTGCATAAACAGATCAGCGATCAGTCAGGCAATGAGGGGACAAATTATCAATGACCCAGTGGGATTACTTAATTCACAAATAATTAGCAATGAATGGTTTGCTCCTTGTCTAACCTAAGTGAAAATGCAAGAAAGGTCACAGAAGTAACACTGGTACTTAGGCAAAATACACACTCAAGTGCTCGGACTCCCTTCCAGATGGATAGAGCTTCCATTGAAAACATACAAATTGCCTTTAAAACTTATACCAACTTTTCTGTGTAGTTAATGATTAAACTGGATTAAAAGAGTCCAAGCACAGATATGTCCCTACCCACTGTATTGTAATCTAATCAACTTGACTCCAAAAAGCACAAGGACATGAGGAAGAAGGTCCATTCAAGGGATTTAATTTGCTCCATTAAGGGTTTATGTGGCAGTACTTTTTAATGTAAAGAAAAAAAAAATTCAGCTTCCATAACTTGTTCCAAAATTAATGATTATTTATCATCGTATTTGTTTTTAAATGAGAATATTTGGATGAAGGAAGGTGAACAGTTGAGGAATGTGTTCCATGTTGGTGCCAGTGGCACAGGTAGAGGGATGAGTTTTAAGGAGCTTGGAACACTTTTGGAAAGCAGGACCTCGTCAGTGATCTCCAAATTCCTATTAATCCCACACGTAATGAGTACAGAAACAGAAGCATAATGGGCATGACTGTGGCCAAAGAGATGGTGCCAGGGGGATTATTTTAGATATCGCGGTGGGTTCTGAGGGAAGGGCAATACGTGTAAGTCACATGGGTTGCACCACAGCAGAATTAGGTGCAATGTTTCCTGCGGCATGTTCATCAGTATTATGTGATTGAATTTGAACCAATTTGTTAGGGTGATGGACCACAATATGATCCAGGAGATGGGGTGTCAGAGGGTAAAAAAGATGCTCAAAAGGATTGAGAGAGGTAGATGGTCCTAAAGGAAGAAACAGAACATAATTAGACAGGATCAGACTCAGGAAGACTGAGCAAGTATAAGGTTGGTGAGCTTAAACTCATCTGGAGAAAAGGTCACCGGGAAATAAATGGAAGACGTGGGATTGATAGGAAAACTCTGAGAGCTAACATATACATATTGGGCTGAATTGCCTCCTAATATGACATGAGAACCTGAAAACTCCAACAAAAGATAAGATTGGGTAAGTAAGAAGTTGTCATTCTATAATTGAACCAAGATCTTCTGAAAACATGCATCAGAAACCTATTTGAGTTCTAATCAGGTTCTCACGTTGGTTGACCAATTAGACAGTGGGCCGAGATGCCTTTTTGTTTCATGCCGTGACCCATATCCCTTATCTACCTATATTTATAACATATTGTGTGAAAATATTATAGAAATTATATCTGGAACTCATCAAGAAGAAAACCTGCACATATTTTTAAAATATGGGAGAAAACGCCAAAGTCTTGTCAATTTTAATTGTCCAATCAAAGCACGTTTGTCACTGAGTCGGACGCCAATTGACCAATCACGTGCTTTGTTTCAAGCTAGCTAGACAGGGAGCCCACGTGTCGCTGTTCCTTCACTCTTGATGGGTCAAAGTCCTGCAACTCACTCACTAACTATGGCTGGAGCCTGGGATGATGGAGCCCGTGGCTGATGGAGCCTGGGTCGATGGAGCCCGGGTCGATGGAGCCCGCGGCTGGAGCCTGGGTCGATGGAGCCCACGGCTGACGGAGCCCGGGTCGATGAGCCCATGGCTGGAGCCTGGGTCGATGGACCCCGCGGCTGGAGTGCTGTAACTTTTTCTAATTCGCTTAATTAATTAGTGTGCAACTTTCTGCACTGACGAGTTATGAATTCCTCCATAATGATTTTTAATCTAAATCTGTGCCACATTTCAAGTAGATAACGCAGATGAGTCACGGAAGTTAAAATCTAGACACATTTTCGATGTTCGGCCCGCCGTCCAAATCCAGTATTTTGCTTTTTTGCTAATCTTCCACTGAATGCCATGAAGGAGTGAAGGAGTAGAACCTTCTGCCACCTACAAAAGACAGTAAGCTTAGAAGAGTGGGCTGCACCTTTCAATAGACAATAGACAATAGGTGCAGGAGGAGGCCATTCGGCCCTTCGAGCCAGCACCGCCATTCAATATGATTATGGCTGATCATTCTCAATCAGTACCCTGTTCCTACCTTCTCCCCATACCTCCTGACTCCGCTATCCTTAAGAGCTCTATCTAGCTCTCTCTTGAATGCATTCAGAGAATTGGCCTCCACTGCCTTCTGAGGCAGAGAATTTCACAGATTTACAACTCTCTGACTGAAAAAGTTTTCCTCATCTCCGTTCTAAATGGCCTACCCCTTATTCTTAAACTGTGGCCCCTGGTTCTGGACCAACCCCTTAATAATCTTTTATGTTTTGATAAGATCCCCTCTCATCCTTCTAAATTCCAGTGTATACAAGCCTAGTCGCTCCAGTCTTTCAACATATGACAGTCCCACCATTCTGGGAATCAACCTAGTAAACCTACGCTGCATGCCCTCAATAGCAAGAATATCCTTCCTCAAATTTGGAGACCAAAACTGCACACAGTACTCCAGGTGCGTTCTCACTAGGGCCCAGTACAACTGCAGAAGGATCTCTTTGCTCCTATACTCAACTCCTCTTGTTATGAAGGCCAACATTCCATTGGCTTTCTTCACTGCCTGCTGTACCTGCATGCTTCCTTTCAGTGACTGATGCACTAGGACACCCAGATCTCGTTGTACGTCCCCTTTTCCTAACTTGACACCATTCAGATAATAATCTGCCTTCCCATTCTTACCACCAAAGTGGATAACCTCACACTTATCCACATTAAACTGCATCTGCCATGCATCCGCCCACTCACACAACCTGTCCAAGTCACCCTGCAACCTCAAAGCATCTTCCTCACAGTTCACACTACCACCCAGCTTTGTATCATCTGCAAATTTGCTAATGGTACTTTTAATCCCTTCATCCAAGTCATTAGTGTATATTGTAAATAGCTGCGGTCCCAGCACCAAGCCTTGCGGTACCCCACTAATCATTGCCTGCCATTCTGAAAGGGACCCTTTTATCCCCACTCTTTGCTTTCTGTCTGTCAACCATTTTTCTATCCATGTCAGTACCCTACCTCCAATACCATGTGCTCTAATTTTGCCCACTAATCTCCTATGTGGAACCTTGTCAAAGGCTTTCTGAAAGTCGAGGTACACCACATCCACCAGCTCTCCCCTGTCAATTTTCCTAGTTACATCCTCAAAAAATTCCAGAAGATTAGTCAAGCATGATTTCCCCTTCGTAAATCCATGCTAACTCGGAACGATCCTGTTACTGCTATCCAAAATGCTCCTTAATCGTCAATGCTTTTTCCATATCTTTCATTCATTTGTTCTAATTACCTTCTATATATCTCGTTTCCCTCACCCCTGACTGAGTCTGAAGAAGGGTCTCGACCGGAAACGTCACCTATTTATTTTCCCCAGAGATGCTGCCTGACCCGTTGAGTGACTCCAGTTTTTTTGTCTCTTAAGTTAAATCCAATACAGGGATCCCCCGAGTTATCACAGGGTTTTGTTCCTGAGAACTGTTGGTAACCGGTATTGCCGATAAGTGGGAAGTAAACAAAAATGGTGTGCAGGAGATGCCGCTCTCCCAAACGCTCGTTCGTATGTGCGGGATATCTATAAATCGGGTGTTCGTAACCCGAGGATGGCATGCAGCTGGGGATAGTCACAAAATGCTGGAGTAACTCAGCGGGACATCGGCATCTCTGGAGAGAAGGAATGAGTGGCATTTCAGGTCGAGACCCTTCTTCAGACTTCAGCTGGAGTAGTGCTGGAAAATACATAGATCTCACCTAGCGACCGCTCTCTCGGTCATGGGAAGTCTGAGCTCATCTATGTGTGTGATGTAAGACCTACAGGGAGAATAAGGCACACATTTATGGGTGCCATGCAATAACTTGGGTGCGGATAATCGATTGCTAACTGCAATCGGACCTTCTGTGTGCACGTAGTTTGCACATGGCATTGTCTCAAATCCACCCTAGTGCTTGAAGGGGTGGCTCTCGGTGAAAGGATTTTAAGCGTTTCTGACCTGGGTGAAAATTAGACGTTGAAGCTAGCGTTTTTCACGAATAAAGAGACTTTTTTTGCATATGACCACGCAGGAGGCTTGGGCCCACAAGACTCGGGCGCACAATAAATACAATGCAGCTTTTTCAGTTAAAATATCCAGTCCTACTTGGTCGCATGCAAAAAAAAAAAAGACCTCCCATGACCGAGAGAGCAGTCGCTAGGTGAGATCTATGTATTTTCCAGCTCTACCCCAACTGATATTTCACATGCAGAATGGCAGCACTGTAGAGTTAAAACGATGAAAGCAATTCCTCATTCGCACCATAAAGAACATGTTGAATCCAAACACTTTCTCCGTCTATCCAAACCGAATAGATTTAATTAGATTTAACCTGAAAAGTTAATCTCAGATATGATAACCAGGTCACTGGATTACATCAAGAGGATTTGACTCATCGCCAAACACATTTTTTTTTAAACCATCGACTCAAACTGTGCATTGTCCGATTAACCTCCTGCATTGAAGGGGGCCACACTGGTGGAGATTAATGATGAAGAGGCCATAAAGATTCCCATTAAAGTTAGTTATCTTGAAATATTCACTATAAATTATTACAACATTGTAATTGTGTATATTATTATTTCATTTGATCGGATAACATGCTAAACAAAGCCTTTCACTATACACGTGGCAATAATAAACTAAACTCAAATATGAAAAAGACACCAAGTGGTGGAGTAACTCAGCGGGTCAGGCAGCATCGCTGGAGAACATGGATAGGTGACGTTTCGCGTCGGGACCCTTCTTCAGACCTAAATGTCTTTCGGATCATATACATTCAAAGTACATGCATACACAAATTTGTGAGTACGGATATTTTCCTTTCCTTTTATATCCTCAAATTGAGATACAATACGAGTGAAGTCATGTAAATCTTAATTCATCCTTCAAGGCTGAGCAAGATAATCCTATTAATCATGTGGCTCAGATGAGCAAAAGCAAAGTATAAACTCCCAAAAGCCTTTCTTTCAAGCATTCACCTTGTTCCCGTATTCTCAGACCTACCTCCGCCACGTCGGGGATGTTTACAGTTTTCTTCGTCTGCGCCACATTCCCTACAATGCCCATGTCCAGTGGAAAGACAATCTCGTGTTCTGGATGAACAAAACAATCTTCCATTTCAGCATCCTTGTTTATGTTGAACAGCCTAGTAGCCAACTCCCCTATGCCATTCCTCTGCCGGTACATGAACAGACTCATTCGATCGGCGTGGATCAGAAGGCAGACCCTCCTTAAAGTTTTGAACACCACCTTTTCCATGTTGATGCTCTCCTGCATCTCCCGGATAAGATCAAAGAGAATCTCTCCCTCTTCCACTTGGCTCATTTCTTTGAAGGTTGTGATGTCGGCAGCGGAGCCTTGCTTGGGCAGGATCTGAGCCACGGTTTCTGGGGGAAGCTTCTTATCGAAGTACTGCTTGGTGAATGCGGGATTGGCATCCAGGAATTTCGCCACGTCTTCCTTGTTCATCTTGGTGGCTTCTGCCGGTCAGAGAACCCCGCCGGATAAATGCAGGTAACGCTGCCGCCCGGGTGCACAATCTGCGCACCTGGTCTAAGTCATCCTACTGCTTCTGAAACACACAGGGTGCTTTGGTCATATTTTACTGCCATCAGCAAAGTCTTTTCCTAATGCTCTTGAAGGTGAACTGTTGCACGTGTAAACTGTCTCAGACAAAACCTGATCAGGTGTCATGTGGGACACTCACAGCCAGTCCCCTGTTTACTTCCCTTACCGGACCTTTAAGACGGGGGCATCCTTCCTTGTTAACTAATTCCTGACGTTATGTTGGATCAAAGGAGGCGCTAATAGACGATAAACATATCTCGACAGCCTGTTGATATTTTCCTTTATAGTCTTGGGCAGTGAAGCAAAATCAACAAGTACTCCTCGCAGTGGCACAGCCGGGGTCTCACAGCGCCAGAGACCCGGGTTCGATCCTGACCTCGGGTGCTGTTTGTGTGAAGTTTGCACGTCCTCCCTGTGACCGTGTGGAATTCCTCTCCGAGTGCTCCATTTTCCTCCCACACCCCAAGGACGTGTAGGTTAATTGGCCTCTGTAAGTAGTGTGTGTAGTGTGTAGGGAATAGATGAGAGATTGGATGGTTGGTTGTCTTGGACTCGATGGGTTGAAGGGCCTGTTTCCATGCTGTATCTCTAAAACAAAAACCTGTTAAACATAATATCTATTGTTATTTCAACAGCAGGGGATTAAAATCTCGGACCAAACCACGCCCAGCTTTCCTTTCTCGGCGCGGCTTTAAGAAGATGACGGAGGAGCGCTATGTATTGAACGTGTTACTTTTCCTATTTCCGTGCAGGCCAGTGTGTGCTTTGTGCTAAAGCGCCATTGCTAAATTGATGTATGAGTTTGATCGATGATGTGGGCGCAGTGGAGTAACCCTAAGTGAGAGTGTGTAAACCCGCCACAAGGTGTAAATGTCACAAGGCAAACAAAAAGCAAGATTCTCAAACACTTAAGACTTTTTTAGGCCTTACAGACAAACACAGCGCGGAACAAGGGGCCACAGTTTAAGAATAAGGGGTAGGCTGAGATGAGGAAAAACTTTTTCAGTCAGAGAGTTGTGAATCTGTGGAATTCTCTGCCTCAGAAGGCAGTGGAGGCCAATTCTCTGAATGCATTCAAGAGAGAGCTAGATAGAGCTCTTAAGGATAGCGGAGTCAGGGGGTATGGGGAGAAGGCAGGAATGGGGTACTGATTGAGAATGATCAGCCATGATCACATTGAATGGCGGTGCTGGCTCGAAGGGCCGAATGGCCTCCTCCTGCACCTATTGTCTATTGGAAACAGGCCCTTCGACCAGCAATCACCACGTACTCTAGCACTATCCTACACACTGGGGACAATTTCCAATTTTACCGAAGCCAATTAACCTACAAACCTTTAGAAACAAACAACTACAGATAGTGATTTATACCAAAGATAGACTCAAAGTACTGGAGTAACTCAGCGAGTCAGACAGCATCGCTGGAGGAAAACAGATGCCGGTATCACAGATGGATGACTTGTGCAGATAAATGAGTTCCTCCAGCAGATTTTTTGTCAAATTACCTTAAGTTGTAGATTTCAATATTGAGTGCTACGTTGAACACTCTGGCCCCCAGTGTAGATCACTACACGTCTTACACCCAGAAGATTGCAATGTGACATCAGAGTACATGAAGTGTTGCAATGAGGCCCAATGTAGCCTTGAGCTCATCATCCATGTGTGCACATTGCAATGTTTTGCACTCTATTGAATTCTCCAATTGTGGGTACCTTGACTTTTTTTTCTGTCTGTATCAGTCATCCACCTGTGATTTTAGCTCAGGTTGTTTGGTTGTTCTTCCTTTTTTAATCATTTTCTGGTAGAGGTGGACATGCCCACCTTGAGAAGGCCAGGCATGTCTTCATGCTCCGCATGTTGCAGCTCACTGCAACTTAAATTCTTGTCTCACTGTCGAACTGTTCCCAAGTAACCTTGTTTGCTGCTTATCCCCATGTCCCCAAAGTTTTAACCAATCAAAGACATCTCCTCCCCTCCCCAATCTCTCTGCTGCTTAATAGGTTTGTTTTCTTGCTTTCCAAGTTCTCTCAAAGGGTGTTTGACCTGAAACTTTAACTCTCTTCTCATGGATGTAGCCTGGCCTTCTGAGTATCCAACATTTTCTTTTTAACTCTAATACTCTAATATCTGTTTTGATTATGTTTTCTTTCTATTAATAATATTATTAGTTTCTTCTTTGAACGTCGAAGTCTAAGTTACTTGCAAATATTAAATAAAAGTAGTATCTCAATTTTAAATATTTATAAAGCAGATTTTCGTGTGTTTCACATTTAGAAAGTGATTCATTTTATTGCATTTTCTATCTGCTGACATCACACTTATGGATCACTATCCCAACTTCAAGACCGTTCATTGATTTAAAATATTAGGCCTGGAATTTGGCAAGCATGTAGCATAATGGAACTTTTTTTCTGCTTTTGTCCGGGATAGTGCAAACCAACCAGTTATGACATTTTCTTTGTTGGGATGAATTGGGGGGATGCATGACCGATGTGTATTTGGAAACAAGTGTTTTCCCAAAAATGCAAATAACAATGCAGTAGAATTCACTGCAGAGAAGATTTGTTTCAATTTAGAGACAATCTGAAAGTGCTGGATATGTCTGTTTAAGAGAAATATGCTGGACAATGATATGGGATTCTTTTGTGTATGTTATTTAAGTCACTGCAGTTGATAAATATAGAAAATAGTATTTTAATTAAAATTGGGGCCAAATATTTAATGCTGGAATCTGTAACCTTTTTTACAAAATTAGAATTTTTTTTGTAATTGTGGTGGCATTTTGTGAATTTGACTGTCTACTGTGAAGGTTGGTGGATGGGTGGATGAACGCTGTTGTGGTAGATGCAGAGGTATCCAGTTAAGTATGGTGGGTTTGTTTTGTGGGGCACGAACATTGGTTGAGGGGAAATATTGTCAGGCAATTAATTTTTTTCTTGATTTCACTTTCAGAATTTTAAATGGTAAATGTATGAGCAATGTTCACGTTCTTTACATGGCTATTCCAGTATTGAGGAACTGACTGCAAACTTTGCAGTTAATTCCTGCCTGGAATGTTTATGCATTTTAGCTGCATTTAGAAATTTAGCAGAGGCTATTATCACCTGGTGATTTTAGGGTAATGATGCAAACAAAATAGAAGACGAATACATGACTCAAAATGCAGCACCAATAAAATATAATCCATCCCTTCAAACTTTATAATTGCAAACAGTATTTGCCCAAATGCCACTTCTAAGCAATTGACTTGCTGGGTTGTATTTGAAGTAGAGCCAGCAGTACCTAATACAATACAATACAATACAATATATCTTTATTGTCATTGTACCCAGGGGTACAACGAGATTGGGAATGCGCCTCCCATACAATGCAATAATTTAAGTAATTAACAGCAACCCAACGAAACGAAACAATTGTAACAGTTTTTAGACAGGGTAAAGTGCAAGTTGATCTATGCGTTGTGGCCATCCGGCTCAGCAGGACCGTTTCATAGCAGCTATGGCCCTGGGGATGAAGCTGTTCCTGAGTCTGGAGGTGCGGGCGTAGAAGGCCTTGTATCGTCTGCCCGATGGAAGGAGTTCGAACAGACTGTTGCAGGGGTGTGAAGAGTCTTTGTGGATGCTGGTGGCTTTTCTGAGGCATCGTGTGTTGTAGATGCCCTCCAAGTCTGGTAGCTGTGTTCCGATGGCCCTCTGAGCTCTATGGACTACCCGCTGTAGAGCTTTCCTTTCTGCCTCCGTGCAGCTGAGGTACCACACAGGGATGCCATGCGTTAGGATGCTCTCTATGGTGCAGCGGTAGAAGGTCGTCAGCAGCTGTTGGGGTAGACCAGACTTTTTCAGTGTTCTTAAGTAGAACAGTTATATATAGTTTAGGTTACTAAATTTACATGGTATTCATCCTGATTTTGAGGTGAAAGTCTGTATAGTAATGCATTGGTAATTAGCCATATCATAGACCAAGATGTTGGATTCAATAGTATCTTCTTTAGCTATAAAATACACAAAAATAGTTTTCTGGGTGAAATCGTGAAATTAGACTAGGCACTTCTGGTCAGCATCCAGACTGGTAGATCTGATTACACAGCAGCAGGCACACATTTAATGATGCCTTTTGCATTGATTAGAATGACTATCTCATGATGGTCATGAGGCAAAACCCTAAATCTTAATTCTTGATTTGTACGGGTGTCAGAGGTTATGGAGAGAAGGCAGAAGAATGGGGTTGGGAGGGAGAGATGGATCACCCATGATTGAGTGGCAGAGTAGTCTTGATGGCTCAATAGCCTAATTCTACTCCTATCACTTATGAACTTGCGAAAAGGATAGGTGTCATTTCAGGTCGGGACCCTTCTTCCCACAAACCTGTAAATCTTTGGAGTGTGGGAGGAAACCTGAGCACCCTGACAAAACCCACGCAGTCACAGGAAGAATGTACAAACTCTGTACAGACAGCACCCATAGTCAGGATGGTACCCGGGTCTCTGGCACTGTAAGGCAGCAACTCTACCGCTGTGCCACTTGCCGCTTGTATCATTGAAGTAGGGAACGTGAATGACTTTTGAGAATGGCAGAGCGTATTGCTTTGATGGTAGAAATAATATAATGATTTGATGACACTATGAAGAAAAGAATGATGGAGCTAGTTATGGACTACGGGAAGTGGTGCCCAAGTGGAATAGATTGAGAACTTCAAGTTCCTTGGCATAAATGTTCCCATTGAACTGTGGTGGACCAATCACATTGTAGTGGCAGCTTATAAGGCCCACCTTTGCCTCTACTTTCCCAGGAGGCTGAGGAAATTCAATATGTCTCCAATGATTTCTACAAATATTTACAGATGCACCATAGAACGCCTACTGTTGTGTTGCATCACAACTTGGTCTGGGAATAGCTCTGATCAAGACCTGAAGAAATTGCAGAGAATTGAGACTCCCGTCAGGTTGAAGATACAGAAGCTTGAAAGCGCACACTCCCACACTCAGGAACAGTTTCTTCCCTTCTATTGGGGCGGAAGAGTTGCACAGCAGTAAAGTTGCTGCCTTACAGCACCAGAACCCTGGGTTTGATCCTGACTAAAATCCAGGGTGGTGTTTATACGTTCTCCCTGTGACCACATGGGTTTTCTCCAGGTGCTCCAGGTTCCTTGCACACTCCAAAGATGTACAGGTTTGTAGCTTCAGAAATAAAATTGTAAATTGCCCTTTGTGTAGGATAGTGCTGGTGTATGGAGTGATCGCTGGTTGGTGAGGACTCGATGGGCCAAATGGCCTATTTCCACACTGTATCTCTAAAGTCTAAAGTCTAAAAGTAAAGTCTATTATCAGGCTTCTGAACGGTCCTTCCATGAGCTCGGGTACTGCCTGATGGGCCTCTAGCCCATTGTGGACATTGCACATCACATCTAGAACTGTTGTGGTAAAATGCTGAGAACTGTATTCTGCACCTAGTATTTTTCCCTTTTGTATTGTCGTTTGACCTATTGTACTTGAGTTTGGTTTGATTGGCATTTTTAGAGAGTATTATCTGATTTGGTTGGACCACATGGATGTGATGTTGCAACCCACTTTGAAAGAAAAACAGTGAACTTCATTTAACACCTTCAAGACGGGCTGCAGGGAAAATGCTAGGAACTATAGGCCGATGAGCTTAACATTTGTAGTTGGTAAGTTACTGGAGAGTATTCAGAGGGATAGGTTATACAGGCATTTGGATGGGCAAGGGCTGATTAGGGACAGTCAGCATGGTTTTGAACGTAGAAGGTCGTGTCTCAGAAATCGGATTTTTTTTTTTTAAGACGTGACCAAAAAAGGTTGATGAGGTCAGAGCTGCAAATGTTGTGTACATGGATTTCAGTAAATGTGGACCTGCAAAACGTTTATCCCCTACTCCCAATTCCTCCGACTACGCCGCATCTGAGCCCGGGACGAGGTGTTTCACACTAGGGCATCAGAGATGTCCTCATTCTTCAGGAAACAGGGCTTCCCCTCTTCCATTATAGATGAGGCTCTCACTAGGGTCTCTTCTACATCCCGCAGCTCCGCTCTTGCTCCCTCTCCCCCCATTCGTAACAAGGACAGAATCCCCCTCGTTCTCACCTTCCACCCCACCAGCCAGCGTATCCAACAAATCATCCGCCAACATTCCCGTCACCTACAACGGGACCCCACCACTGGCCACATCTTCCCATCCCCTCCCGTTTCTGCGTTCCACAGAGACCGTTCCCTCCGTAACTCCCTGGTCCACTCGTCCCTTCCTACCCAAACCACCCCATCCCCGGGCACTTTCCCCTGCAACCGCACGAGATGCAACACCTGTCCCTTTACCTCCCCCCTCAACTCCATCCAAGGACCCAAACAGTCTTTCCAGGTGAGACAGAGGTTCACCTGCACCTCTTCCAACCTCATCTATTGCATCCGCTGCTCCAGATGTCAACTTATTTATATCGGCGAAACCAAGTGCAGGCTCGGCGATCGCTTCGCTCAACACCTGCGCTCAGTCCGCATTAACCAATCTGATCTCCCGGTGGCTGAGCACTTCAACTCCCCCTCCCATTCCCAGTCTGACTTTTCTGTCATGGGCCTCCTCCAGTGCCATAGTGAGTCCCACCGGAAATTGGAGGAACAGCACCTCATATTTCGCCTGGGCAGCTTGCAGCCCAGTGGTATGAACATTGACTTCTCCAACTTTAGATAGTTCCTCTGTCCCTCTCTTCCCCTCCCCTTCCCAGATCTCCCACTGTCTTCTTGTCTCCACCTATATCCTTCCTTTGTCCCGCCCCCTGACATCAGTCTGAAGAAGGGTCTCGACCCGAAACGTCACCCATTCCTTCTCTCCTGAGATGCTGCCTGACCTGCTGAGTTACTCCAGCATTTTGTGAATAAATACCTTCGATTTGTACCAGCATCTGCAGTTATTCTCTTACATGGATTTCAGTAAGGCATTCGACAATGTTCCGCATGGTAGGCTGCTCTGGAAGGTTATATCGCATGGGATCCATGAAGAGATCACTGAATGGATAGCAAATTGGCTTCATGGAAGGAAGCAGAGGGTAATGGCAGAAGGTTGCTTCTCGGACTGGAGACCTGTGACTAGTGGTGTGCCTCAGGGTTCGTGTGTTGAGCCCGTTACTGTTTGTCATCTACATCAATGATTTGGATGAGAACATACAGGGCAAGATTAGCAAGTTTGCGGATGATACAAAAGTTAGTGGTTTTGCAGATATTGAAGATGGTTGTGAACGATTGCAGCAGGATCTGGATCGATTGGCCAAGTGGGCAGAGGAACGGTTGATGGAATTTAATACAGAAAAGTGTGAGGTGTTGCATTTTGGGACGTCAGGCAAGGGCAGGACCTACACAGTAAATGGTAGGCCTCTGGGTAGTGTTGTGGAGCAGAAGGATCTTGGATCAGAAAGTGCATGGTTCCTTGAAGGCTGAGTCGCAGGTGGTCAAAAAGGCTTTTTGCACTTGGGCCTTCATCAGTCAGAGTATTGAGTATAGAAGTTTGGAAGTCATGTTGCAGTTGTATAAGACATTGATGAGACCACATTTAGAATATTGCTTTCAGTTCTGGGCATCATGTTATAGGTAAGATATTGTCAAGTTTGAATGGGTTCAGAAAAGATTTACAAAGATGTTGCCAGGACCAGAGGGTGTGAGCTATAGGGAGAGGTTCAGTAGGCTGGGTCCCTATTCCATGGAGCGCAGGAGAATGAGGGAAGATCTGAGATATACAAAATCACGAGGGGAATAGATCGGGAAGATGCACAGAGTATTTTGCCCAGAGTAGGGGAATCGAGGACCAGAGGACATAGGTTCAAGGTGAAGGGGAAAAGATTTAATAGGAATCCGAGGGGTAACATTTTCACACAAAGTGTGGTGGGTGTATGGAACAAGCTGCCAGAGGAGGTAGTTGAGGCTGGAACTATTCCATCATTTAAAAAACAGTTACAGGTACATGGATAGGACAGGTTTGGAGGGATATGGACCAAGCGCAGGCAAGTGGGACTAGTGTAGCTGGGACATTGTTGGCGGTGTGGGCAAGTTGGGCTGAAGGGCCTGTTTCCACACTGTATCACTATGACTATGACTAAGAGAGTGTGGCTGAAAACTGCAAACTGCAATCTGCAACCACTCAAGAGGGGGCAGCGTTGTTCCGTCTGTAATGTAGCAAATTCAATTTTATTGCTATGCTATTATTAATACATTTAAATTATGTGCTAATCACCTACTTCTTTTTTTAAATGTATTCACAAATTGTCAAATTCCCATTCATGGGATATTACTGAACAAAAATGAGCTACTGTTCTTTACGTTACAGTAGAAGCATTAGAAGACACATTAGAAGCACTAAATGTTCTAATGTTTAATTTTGAACATTAGACAAAATGTTTTTAAAATGGAAGTGAAAGCCACTATATTAATGCACACTTCCCTCTTCAGTTTTCTCTGGATACTAATATAACCAATAATAACATTTAAAAAACATTTGTACAGGTCCACACCAAGATGGGGCATCTTGGTCTGCATAGACAAGTTGGGCTCAAGGCCCGGTTTCAATGCTGTATGGCTCCAAAACTTCTATGACTGTTCATAAAGTCTTCAGCTGCTTTAATTGAGAATAAAGTGTCACCTAGACATTAATAATTCAATAAAAGACTTGAGACACTGCAGATGCTGAAATCTTCGGCAAAATACATACTGCCCAAGAAACTCAGCAGGACAGTCAGAATTTGTGAAAGGATCTTTGGAACCTGCCTTCTGAGGCAGAGAATTCCACACCTTCACCACTCTCTGACTGAAAAAGTTCTTCCTCATCTCCATTCTAAATGGCCTACCCCTTATTCTTAAACTGTGGCCCCTTGTTCTGGACTCCCCCAACATTGGGAACATGTTTCCTGCCTCTAATGTGTCCAATCCCCTAATTATCTTATATATCTTATATATTCCTGCCTCATCCTTCTAAATTCCAGTGTATACAAGCCCAATCGCTCCAGCCTTTCAACATACGACAGTCCCGCCATTCCGGGAATTAACCTAGTGAACCTACGCTGCACGCCCTCCATAGCAAGAATATCCTTCCTCAAATTTGGAGACCAAAACTGCACACAGTACTCCAGGTGCGGTCTCACCAGGGCCCGGTACAACTGTAGAAGGACCTCTTTGCTCCTATACTCAACTCCTCTTGTTACGAAGGCCAACATTCCATTGGCTTTCTTCACTGCCTGCTGTACCTGCATGCTTCCTTTCATTGACTGATGCACTAGGACACCCAGATCTCGTTGAACTCCCCCTCCTCCTAACTTGACACCATTCAGATAATAATCTGCCTTTCTATTCTTACTTCCAAAGTGAATAACCTCACACTTATCTACATTAAACTGCATCTGCCATGTATCCGCCCACTCATACAACCTGTCCAAGTCACCCTGCAGCCTTATTGCATCTTCCTCACAATTCACACTACCCCCCAGCTTAGTATCACCTGCAAATTTGCTAATGGTACTTTTAATCCCTTCGTCTAAGTCATTAATGTATATCGTAAATAGCTGGGGTCCCAGCACCGAACCTTGCGGTACCCCACTGGTCACTGCCTGCCATTCCGAAAGGGACCCATTTATCCCCACTCTTTGCTTTCTGTCTGTCAACCAATTTTCTATCCATGTCAGTACCCTACCCCCAATACCATGTGCCCTAATTTTGCCCACTAATCTCCTATGTGGGACCTTGTCGAAGGCTTTCTGAAAGTAGAGGTACACCACATCCACTGACTCTCCCCTGTCAATTTTCCTAGTTACATCCTCAAAAAATTCCAGTAGATTTGTCAAGCATGATTTCCCCTTCGTAAATCCGTGCTGACTCGGAATGATCCCGTTACTGCTATCCAAATGCTCAGCAATTTCGTCTTTTATAATTGACTCCAGCATCTTCCCCACCACTGATGTCAGACTAACTGGTCTATAGTTACCCGTTTTCTCTCTCCTCCTTTCTTAAAAAGTGGGATAACATTTGCTATCCTCCAATCCACAGGAACTGATCCTGAATCTATAGAACATTGAAAAATGATCTCCAATGCTTCCACTATTTCTAAAGCCACCTCCTTAAGTACCCTGGGATGCAGACCATCAGGCCCTGGGGATTTATCAGCCTTCAGTCCCATCAGTCTACCCAAAACCATTTCCTGCCTAATGTGGATTTCCTTCAGTTCCTCCATCACCCTAGGTTCTCCGGCCCCTAGAACATTTGGGAGATTGTGTGTATCTTCCTCAGTGAAGACAGATCCAAAGTAACGGTTAAACTCGTCTGCCATTTCTTTGTTCCCCATAATAAATTCCCCTGCTTCTGTCTTCAAGGGACCCACATTTGCCTTGACTATTTTTTTCCTCTTCACGTACCTAAAAAAACTTTTGCTATCCTCCTTTATATTATTGGCTAGTTTACCCTCGTACCTCATCTTTTCTCCCCGTATTGCCTTTTTAGTTAACTTTTGTTGCTCTTTAAAAGAGTCCCAATCCTCTGTCTTCCCACTCTTCTTTGCTATGTTATACTTCCTCTCCTTAATTTTTATGCTGTCCCTGACTTCCCTTGTCAGCCACAGGTGTCTCTTACTCCCCTTAGAGTCTTTCCACCTCTTTGGAATAAATTGATCCTGCAACCTCTGCATTATTCCCAGGAATACCTGCCATTGCTGTTCTACCGTCTTCCCTGCTAGGGCCTCCTTCCAGTCAATTTTGGCCAGCTCCTGCCCCAAGGGATGTCACAATCTGTGGGTCTTAAGATGGCTGCAGGACCTCGTGACCAGCCACAAAAGTAAAAACCTTACAGCCCAGTCTCTAGGTTTCTGCAAAGCCACGGCCAGAACAATGGATGGGTATTGGCCATGCAGAAACCTGCGAAACCAGGTCGAAGTCCAGACACTGGGGCGCTGACATCAGCATACTCACAATGCCCCAAGCCGACCTACACAGTTAATCTCGTTAAGGGGGCACAATAGCCCATAGAAAACTACCTGGTAGGTGATGGGAAACCAGTTAAACCCATCACCTCGCAACAAAATACCAATTAACACCGTCTGGCCATCCCCGGTACCCCCGGACATAAGCGCAGATCAGAGAGAGAACTCATACATATCTTTTTGAACAAAGAGATCCCGAGATCTGGCGGGAGATAGGACGGGTCAGAATAGTATAACTGGCCACGACCTTTGGGTTTTAAAGGCTTTGCGAGGCAGAAGTCAAACGGATGCAGGAGGAAGAAAAGACAGGCAAGAAGAAGGGAAGTGCAAGAGAGAGGAACCGGCACGCAACTTGAGAAGAAATATTGCTAGAAGAAACCTGCAACTCATGCAAGAAGGAAGTCAAGCTCAAGCTAGAAGAAACCTGCAACTCACGCAAGAAGGAAGTCAAACGAATGCAGGAGGAAGAAAAGACAGGCAAGAAGAACGGATGCAAGAGAGAGGAACAGGCACGCAACTCGAGAAGAAATACTGAAAACCGAACATCCAGTAACCCCAGTAATAGCCCCATGGTGAGCATGTACCCCGATCTTACATATCCTGGACATAGTTTAGTGTAGAGGGGAGGGTGGTTTGAATAAACGTGGGTGTGTTAAAGGAATATGTGTTGGTCAAATTTGCGATGTGTCGTACGTTCCCCATCTTACAGTCGTGTATATGTCTAGTAAAACTGCATTTTAGAATTCGGAGTAAAAGGTATTCATGTATTCGGTATGTGTCTTATGGATATGTCTTATAGAACTGTATAAGTATTCATGTACAATAGTCCCAAGCGCTAAATAAAAGCCTTTTTCATTTAAACCCTGGTTTTCAAATCTGGTCTGGTGGAATTTTCTGCACTATAAACGCTCCTGCATCTAAGTCCAGTGTCTAGAACCGTAAGGGGTGAGTGGGTCGAACCACTCACGGGGAACCAGTGTGCGTGGCCTGGTCAAGGGATCAGAGCAAGGCACGGGACCTTAGGTCGGGCGAAAGCTCGGCACAGAAACCCCTTACAGTACCCCGTTCCTGCCTTCTCTCCATATCTCTAGATTCTGCTAGCCCTAAGAGCTCTATCTAACTCTCTTTTGAATGCATCCAGTGAGTCGGCCTCCACTGCCTTCTGAGGCAGAAAATTCCACAAATTCACAACTCTCTGGGTGAAAAGGTTTTTCCTCATCTCAGTTCTAAACGGCCTACTCCTTATACGTAAACTGTGGGCACTGGTTCTGGACAACCCCAACATCAGAAACATGTTTCCTGCATCTAGCGTGTCCAATCCCTTAATAATTTTATGTTTCTATAAGATCCCCTATCATCCTTCTAAATTCCAGTGCATACAAGCCCAGTCGTTCCATTCTTTCATCACCCTGCATTCTTGTAGCATCCTCTTCACAGTTCACAATGCCACCCAGCTATGTGTCATCTGCAAATTTGCTAACGTTACATTTAATTCCTTCACCTAAATCATTAATGTATATTGTGAATTATATATTCAGCACCAAGCCTTGTGGCAACCCACTAGTCACTACCTGCCATTCTGAAAGGGAACAATTAATTCCTACTCTTTGTTTCCTGTCTGCCAACTAATTTTCTATCCATGTCAATACCCTACCCCAATACCATGTGTTCTAATTTTGCCCACTAATCTCCTGTGTGGAACCTTGTCAAAGGCTTTCTGAAAGTCCAGGTACTACATCCACTGGCTCTCCCTTATCCATTTTACTTGTTACATCCTCAAGATTAGTCAAGCAAGATGTCCCCTTCATAAATCCATGCTGACTTGGTCCGATCCTGTTACTGCTATCCAAAAGCGCCGCTATTACATCTTTAATAATTGACTCCAGCATCTTCCCCACCACCGATGTCAGGCTAACTGGTCAATAATTCCCTGCTTTCTCTCTCCCTCCTTTCTTAAAAAGTGGGATAACATTAGCTACACTCCAATTCACAGGAACTGATCCAGAATATATAGAACATTGGAAAATGATCACCAATGTGTCCACGATTGCTAGAGCCACCTCCTTGAGTAGTCTGGGATGCAGACCATCATGCCCTGGGGATTTATCAGCCTTCACTCCTATCAGTCCACCCCACACCATTTCCTGACTAATGTGAATTTCCTTCAGTTCCTCCATCACCCTAAATTCTGTGTCCCCGAGTACATCCGGGAGATTGTTTGTGCCTTCCTTAATGAAGACCGAACCAAAATACCTGTTCATCTCAACTGCCATTTCTTGTTTCCCATAGTAAATTCACATGTTTCTGTCTTCAAGGGTCCCACATTTGTCTTAATTAATCTTTTCCTTTTCACATGCCAAAATAAGCTTTTACTATCCTCCTTTATATTCTTGACTAGCTTACCTTCGTACCATCTTTTCTCCCCGTATTGCCTTTTTAGTTACCTTCTGTTGTTCTTTAAATGTTTCCCAATCCTCTAGCTTCCTGCTCATCTTTGCTATGTTATATGTCTTCTCTTTTTGTTTTATACTGTCCTTGACTTCCCTTGTCAGCCACAGTTGCCTCTTACTCCCCTTAGAAACTTTCCTCCTCTTTGGAATGAAATGATCCTGCATCTTCTGGATTATTCCCAGAAATACCTGCCATTGCTGTTCCACCGTCATCCCTGCTCGGGTCCCTTTCCAGTTAACTTTGGCCAGCTCCTCCCTCATGCCTCCATAGTCCCCTTTGTTCAACTGCAATACTGACACTTCAGATTTTACCATCTCCCTCTCAAATTGCAGATTAAAACTTATCATATTATGGTCACTACCTCCTCATGGTTCCTTTATCGTGAATTCCCTTCTCAAATCCGGTTCATTGGACAAAACTAAATCCAGAATTGCCTTCTCCCAGGTAGGCTCCAGTACAGGCTGCTATAAGAATCCATCTCGGAGGCACTCCACAAACTCCCTTTCTTGGGGTCTAGTACCAACCAACCTGATTTACCCAGTCTACCTGCATATTGAAATCTCCCATGACCACCATTGCATTACATTTGTTACATGCCAATTTTAACTCCTGATGCAACTTGCACCCGATATCCAGGCTACTGTTTGGGGGCCTGGAGATAACTCCCATTAGGTCTTTTTGTCCTTACAATTTCTCAGTTCTATGCACAATGACTCTTCTGATTCTATGTCACCCCTCGCAAAGGACTGAATTTCATTCCTTACCAACAGAGCTACCCCACCCCCTCTGCCCACCTGTCTGTCTTTTCGATAGGACGTAAAACCCTGAATATTCAGTTCCCAGCTCCGATCCACATGCAGCCATGTCTCTATATTTCCTACAACATCATACCTACCAATCTCTAATTGAGCCCCAAGCCCAAGTTTTAATCATCCACTTTATTTCTTATACTTTGTGCATTCATATGTAACTCTTTTAATTCGGTATTCACCTTCCCTCTCACACCGATTCCTATTTCACCTGACCTTACTCTCTTATCCCTTCTTGAACTTTTCATCCCATTAATTCGGGTGTCTTTCGTAACTTTACCTGTACTCTCTTTCCCTTTAACTCCATCCTTCTACTTCCAATTTGTTGACCCCTCCCCCCCGCTATTTAGTTTAGACCCACCCGTGTAGCACTTGCAAACCTGCCTGCCAGAATGTGGTCCCCCCCCCAGTTAAAATGCAACCCGTTCCTTTTGTACCGGTCACCACTACCCCTGAGATTCCAGTGGTCTCTAAATCGAAATCCCTGCCCCCTGCACCAGTTCCTCAGCCACACATTCAGATCCCTTATCTCCCTGTTCTTGCCCTCACCAGCACGAGGTACTGGAAGCAAACCAGAGATAACCACCCTAGTCCTGCTTTTGAGACTTCTTCCTAAATCTCTAAACTCACGTTGCAGAACCTCCTTCCCCTCGTCGTTTGTGCCCACATGCACAACCACTTCCAGCTGCTCCCCTTCCCCCTTGAGGATGCTCAGCAATCGGTCCGAGACATCCTGGACCCTGGCACCTGGAAGGCAACACACCATCCTCGAGTCTCGCCTGTTGCCATAGAATCTCCTGTCCATCCCTCTCACTATTGAGTTACCTACCACTACGGCGTTACCTGACGAAGGTCTCTCCGGTTGAGCCACAGCACCAGGATTTGATTGAAAGACCTGTCCCGCCGCTCGGACTGGAAGTGTTGTCCGTCCCGACAGCTTCCAAGAGGGTGTACCTGTTTCAACAGGTACAGCCACCGGGGTCTCCTGCACTCCACGCTTACTTCCCTTCCTCATCGTCAACCACCTTCGCTCTTCTAGTATCCTTGGTGCAACAATGTCTTTGTAGGTCCTGTCCAGGAAGCTCTCGTTTTCCGGATGATCCTGAGGTCATCCAGTTCCTGCTCCAGTTTCCTAACACAATCTGCACCTGTACTCAATTTCCACAGGTGTAGTTGTATTGGTGTTCTATTGACTTCAGCAAGAGCAGATGGGAACATGGAGTTTTCCCAAACAAGGAGACAGCTTATGGACAATTAGTTCCACAGTTCTTCTATTGTTTCTCTTGAGATCACACCTTCCCTCGCCAACAATGGGCTTACCAGGCACTGCCCTGCTCAAGGTCATTTGTGTCCAGTCTTGATTGATCCTGGTCTTTTCTCACCTCCGATGCTTCACACACCCCCTCCCTCCCTCCCCACCTACGTTTAGTCTGAGGAAGGGCGCTGACCTGGAACTTCACCCATCCTTTTCCTCCAGAGATGCTGCCTGACCTGTTGAGTTACTCCAGCACTTGTGTCTATCTTTGGTTATAAACCAGCATCTACAGTTCCTTGTTGCTGTGTCATGGAATGATTGTTAGCTCCACCTCTGCCACCAGCTAGCAGCTGTCCATTGTAACCTGACCAGGGTGGTCAAGGAGTAACTCCCCACAACTGCATATCCTTGTGTTCGACTCACATCAGGGCACTTTACTGATAAAAATATACATACACCTGTCTACATTGCTATTTACCCTCCAAAGCAGCAAATGATTATAACTTCAATTACCCACCTGGATCCCATTCAATCCCCCATCTGATACCACCCAATCTGCACATTTATTCAATTCCTCTTCACTTTTTCAAACCCTTGTCATCTTGAATATTGGCAGTAAAATCTACTCCTGGAAGCAACTCACACCCCAAATGCTAAGGAATTTCTCCTGTCCCAAATTCAAAATCTCACTGTTTAAGTTTCCTATCTTCGTGAAACCCAAGCCCAGATGTCTGGGGCATGGGCATAGGCAGAGGACACCAGACACAGGTGAGATTACCAGCCTTCTTTACTATAATTTGCCCCATATCCCCACATTAATTCTCACTTCCATATGAGCCGCTGTGGCAAAGGTGGAGAGAATTTCAAGCTGCAACATGGAGGAAATGTCTGGTGGAGAAGATTTCCACAAACCCTGTACAGTATATTTCCATTCTAATCAAAAGCTGCAGCAAGTAAGAATTCAATTGTTCTTTTCTCCGTGCATCTGGCAAATAAACAATCTTGATTCGTAAACCAAACCAAAAAAGGACATAAAGTGCCAGAGTAACTCAGTGGGTCAGGCAGCATCTCTGAAGAACATGAATAGGTGATGTTTCAGGTCGGATCTGAAGAAAAGTCCTGACCTGAAACGTTCCCTTTCCCTTGTTCTCCAGAAATGCTGCCTGATCCACTGAGTTACTCCAGCACTTTGTTCCCTTTTTTTTGCAAACTAGCATTTGCAGTTTCTTGTGCCAAAATCCAACCATTGTGCTTCGCAGCAAAACCCAGCTCCAAGGTCCATAATGACACACTCGTCTGCTGATGCAGACCTTGGAGCCTGAAAACAAGAGATGGGAAAGAGCAAGAACATGCATTGATCCTTACCAGAATGCATCCTCTCTACTTAACGGAATGTATCCTCTCTAACACCAGCAATAAATACTTGCTGAAGCCTTTATTAGCAGCTCACGTTTGAACTTATTCACTCAACATCACAAATGTAGCAAGTGCCTCATGAGCTTTATTTCCTCAAGGCAGACCTCACACGTTCCACCACCCACAGGAAATCCCTTGCAAGTTTTGCAACCAGCCATTTCTGAAACTTGTCAGTGGCTTCGGAATTGAAAATAGCAGATGTTTTTATTTAGACAAGAATGAAAGGTTTACAACACTTGGTTTCTAATTATATATTACATAATGGGAGACATGTCTCCCAGATAAATGATTTAATTGCACTTAAACCCCATAATCTCCTTTATCCAAGCGATAACATTGCAAAACAGTAATTAGCACATGATTCTAAATGAGTGCATACGAGAATGAGACTCAAATGATGCAAAACATACTTTTAAATAAACCAAACTTAATGAGGCAGCATTCTGTTCACACCCTAGTCTAGGAGACACTAGCTGCTGAGCAGAGGGGGTGAAAGGAGTGGTGTAATTAGTTGCAGTGTAGAACTATTCGATTTTGATGCTTCTGGCTGGGTTTTTCTGTTTAGTCTTTGACAGAGGAACTCTCTGGTGGAAATCCTTCCAATTGCCTCCACTTTGCGTTGCGCTGCTTGAACCATAGCTAAGAGATACAAAAATAATGACATGGTTGTTAATTAATAACAATGATCCAATTAACAAGCGGTGTGGAATTTTAAACATAACATTTGAACTAGGCAACATAACATCTACAATGATTGCAAAACTAATCCAATCTGCACTTAATCAAAATTCCTTGAATGCCAAATGGATTTATGAGCATATTAATATCAGGCTCAATTTCATGGAGAAGAATATTTATTGTTCAAAATTGGACTATGGACTATGGAAATGACAGAGACCCTGCATTTGGAAAAAATAAGGTTTGCCTTAATCGACAAACCTGAGTTATTTTTTAAAATATGGTCTCCATTTATTGAATTTTTAGAAAAGTAAATGGGCTTGGCACAGGACTAAAATAAAAAAAAAAAAATTTAAATAAAAAGTTGAAACTTGAGTTGGGGGTTGGATGTACAGCTGTGGTTTTTGTCTCCCGGATCTACTCCCGTTAATTTTTATTGTTAGATCCTTTTTTCTTTTTTTTTTTAACCCTCTTACTCTCTTTCTCCCCAAGTTTATAGTTTTATATTTTTATTTTTACTTTCTCTCTTCAAAAATTTAAAAATTGAAGCTATGTAAGAACTTTGTAACAAATGTGTTTTTTCTTATTTCGATTTGTACATATGCTTTTCAAAAAAAATAAAAAAATAAAAATAAAAAAAAAATTAGATAAATATTTTCTGACAATTGTAGAATTGATTGGCTTTGGCTGAGATCAAGGGCTGATGGGGTTCAACAGGAAGTATCAATAGCAGGATGTGAAGTCAGTTGATTGTTGTTTGTGGTAAAGCATAAACAAACAGTTCCTGCATCTCACCTGTTGACAGGGAGGAGGTGAAACGGGTGCAGAGAGACCTGAAGGCGCGACTGAGACAGGGCAAGGCCAACTACAGGAGGAAGCTGGAGCGGAAACTTCAGCAGAACAACATGAGGGATGTGTGGAGTGGGATGAAGGGCATTACAGGCTACAATAAGACCAGTGGCCTGGGGAGGGAACGTAATCAGGACTGGGCCAACGAGCTAAACCTGTTTTTTAAAATAGATTTGATGGTGGGGCCTCTGCCTACCCTCCATCCTGCTCCCCGACAGTCTCTCCCCCTCAATCCCCTGGTCCACTTCCTCTGTCCTTTCTTTGTCGTGCCTGACCATCAAGGCTGAGCAGGTGAGGAAGGAGCTGAGCAGAATCCATCCAGGCAAAGCCATGGGCCCCAATGGTGTCTGCCCAAGGGTACTCAAGGCGTGTGCCAGCCAGTTGTGTGGAGTACTCCAGGATATCGTCAACCTGAGCCTGAGCCTGGAGAGGGTTCCTGTGATGTGGAAGACTTCCTGCCTGGTTCCTGTACCAAAGAGGATGCGCCCAGCTCCTCCAATGACTGCAGGCGCTGACTTGGTACATCATGAAGTCCCTGGAGAGGCTGGTGCTCACTCACCTGCAATCCCTGGTTAAACCCTCCCTGGACCCCCTGCAGTTTGCATACCAAACAAAGATGGGGTTGAGGATGCCATCATCCACCTGCTCCATCGTTCCTATGCTCACCTGGATAAGCCAGGAAGCATTGTAAGAGTCATGGTTTTTTACTTCTGCAGTGCTTTTAACACAATCCAGCCTGCACTGCTAGGGAGCAAACTGACAAGGATGCGGGTGAATGCTCCATTGGTGTCCTGGATCACCAACTACCAGACTGGACGACCACAATATGTCAGGCTACAGAACTGTGTCTCAGACATGGTAGTGAGCAACACAGGGGCCCCACAGCAGATGGTCTCCCCTCTCTTCCTGATCACCATCTACACCTCGGAGGGGAGGGAAGCTGAATACAGAGGTGTAGTCAATTATTTTGTTGAGTGGTGTGGGCTGAATCACCTGCAGCTCAACACCGACAAGGCTAAGGAGTTAATGGTGGACTCTTGGAGAAGAGGAACATCCCTGTCCCCAGTTTCCATCAATGGTGTGGATGTGCAGTTTACCAGGTAGTACAAATTTCTGAGAGTGTACCTAGACAGTAAACTGGTCCAGGAAAGCCGAGGCCCTGAACAAGAAGGGACAGAGCCGCCTGTACTTTTTGAGAAGGCTCTGCTCCTTCAACATCTGCAGATGTTCTACCAATTGGTGGTAGTCAGTGCCATCTTCTTCACTGCCATGTGGCAGGGCAACAGGGCGAAGGCTGCGGATGCAAATAGGATTAACAAACTCATCAGGAAGGCTGGCTCCATCCTGGGGGCGGAGTTGGATTCATGGGAGGTGGTCTTGGAGGGTATGAAGTTCCTCAAACTACAGAGCATCCTGGACAATACAGCTCACCCCCTCCATGACACACTGGTCAACCTGAGGAGTATCTTCAGCAACAGACTGGTTCCACCAAGATGTAGGCCAGAACGCCACAGGAGATCCTTCTTCCCTATGGCTACCAAACTGTACAACTCCTCCCCCTTCTGTCATCGGGTAGGCCGAGACTGAGACTGACTCCCCACCCAATCTTTGCACATCCCTAATCCTTTCCACTCATCACTTTAATTTCATGTCTCATGTATTTTGAATTTTTATGACTGTTGGCAGATCAATTTCCCTCCTGGGATAAAGTTCAATCGAATCGTATCATAAAAGTGCACCTAGGGACACCACCAGAGATAGTTTAAGCAAACTCCAACCAGTTAGACTTTTCTGAACATCAGAAGGGTCAGACTGAAGAAGGGCCTCGACTCGAAACGCCACACATTCCTTCTCTCCAGAGGTGCTGCCTGACCCACTGAGTTACTCCAGCATTTTGTGTCTCCCTTCGATTTAAACCAGCAACTGCAGTTTTTTTTCCCCTACTCCCTTCCAATGGCTCCATCTACACTTCACGCTGTCTCGGCAAGGACACCAGCATAATCAAGTAAGAGTCTCACCCCAGTCATTCCCTCTTCTCCCATCAGGGAGAGATACAGAAATGTGAAAAGTCACACCTCCAGATACAGAGATAGTTTCTTCCCACATATTATCAGGCAACTGAACCATCCTACCAACAACTAGCGGTCTGAGCTACTATCTGACTCATTGAAGACCCTCAGACTTTAATCAGACTTTATCTTGCACTAGATATTATACCCTTTATCTTGTATCTGTACACTGTGGATCGCTCGATTGTAATCATGTTTAGTCTTTCCACTGACTGGTTAGCACGCAATAAAAAAGCTTTTCACTATACAATAAACTAAACTAAACTTACTGGCAAAGGAGCCACCCATCAATGAAGAAAGGGGATGCAAAAATCAAATCCCCCAGCCTTTGTGAAATTTAGAAGGCCACAACTGGAGAATAAGGATCGGAAATAGAATACAAAACAGTCTGAAGGTCGACACATACTCAGCGGCTCAGGCAGAATCTCTGGAGAAAAGGGTTTTCTCCAGGAAATGCTCCCTGGCCCGCTGAGTTACTCCAACACTTTGTGTCTAACTTTGGTATAAACCAGCATCTGCAGTTCCTTTCTAGTACAAAATAGTTTTGTAGGCCCAAAGCGAGAAATCTTGGAAAATTTGAAGCATTAAAGAGGGTAACATCTTAGGGCACCTGAGCGGAGTATTGGAAAACAACAATAGACAATAGGTGCAGGAGTAGGCCATTCAGCCCTTCGAGCCAGCACCGCCATTCAATGCGATCATGGCTGATCACTCTCAATCAGTACCCCATTCCTGCCTTCTCCCCATACCCCCTCACTCCGCTATCCTTAAGAGCTCTATCCAGCTCTCTCTTGAAAGCATCCAACGAACTGGCCTCCACTGCCTTCTGAGGCAGAGAATTCCACACCTTCACCACTCTCTGACTGAAAAAGTTCTTCCTCATCTCCGTTCTAAATGGCCTACCCCTTATTCTTAAACTGTGGCCCCTTGTTCTCGACTCCCCCAACATTGGGAACATGTTTCCTGCCTCTAATGTGTCCAATCCCCTAATTATCTTATATGTTTCAATAAGATCCCCCCTCATCCTTCTAAATTCCAGTGTATACAAGCCTAATTGCTCCAGCCTTTCAACATACGACAGTCCCGCCATTCCGGGAATCCCCTCTTGAACAAAACACAAAGTACTGCAGCAACCCAGCGGGCCAGGCAGCATCGATGGAGGGAATGTACAGGCGAGTTTCGGGTCGGGACCCACCCTTCTTCACACCGGGGAAAGGAGGCAGAAGGGTTTAAAGCGGTGCGTTAAAATGGACTGGAAAGGGAGAAGGATTTCCAGAGCCTGGGGTCTTCACATGGTTATCAAACGGAAGAGCAAACGTGGGCGAGGAACGGGGTCAGAATTAGAAGGCAAAGGGTATTTTGGAAAATTATTATAGGAATAAAGATGACAGACATAGGACTGGAGATCAAGGCGGCCGCTTTATGTCCAGGATAGCATTTTACAGCGCGGGGAGAGGGACAAATCCCCGTGGAACCGAGTTGGATAAATCGGCTAACCACAAATGGATGATTAATCGGTTGAACGATACAGCATGGAAACAGACCCCTCGGCCCACCCAGACCATGCTAACCATCGATCACCCGTTCACATTCGTTCAACGTTACACCACTTTACCATTCACTCCCTGTACATTAAGGGCAATTTGCAGAGGCCAATTAACCCACAACCCCACGTCTTTGGGAGGTGGGAGGAAATAGGAGCGCCCGGAAGAAACTCAAGCGGTGCCCAAAGGGAGAACGTGCGAACTCCACACGGACAGCACCCGGAGTCAGGATCGAACCCGGGTCGCTGGCGCTGTGAGAGGCAGCAACTCTACCAGCTGCACCAATAGGCTCTACCTGCTGCGCCTTCAGAGACAGACACAACATGCTGGAGTAACTCAGAGGGACAGGCAGCATCTCTGGAGACAAGGAATGGGTGACGTTTGGGGTCGAGACCCTTCTCCAGTTCAGGCTGCCCTCCGCGCCTCTGGAGACCTCCATTCCTCGTTACCCTGAAGGCGAGCGCTAGCTTGCCCCAGATGTAGTCACAGCTACATGAAGAAATGTCTCGACCCGAAACGTCACCTATTTCCCTTTTCTCCAGGGATGCTGCTCCTGACCCGCTGAGTTACTCCAGCATTTTGTGTCTATCTTCGGTGTGCAGACCCTTCCCACACAGTTGTGACTGTGAATTCCACCTACCGCTGCCGCCTCCTCCGTCAGCCCGCACTCGGCCGAGATCAGCATCAGTGACGAGGCGTCGGGCTGCCTCATTCGGGCAAAATTATCCTCCAGCAGCTGGATCTGATCTGCTTTCAAAGTTGCCAGAGGGTCGCACTTGCCGACTTTGCCACACTGCATCGCCCCGGGTTCCAGTACGGTCACCTACTGGAGAGACAGTGAGAAACACACACACACACACACACACAGGCAGGCAGAGAGAGAGAGGATAGGCTGAGATGAGGCTGATTTTTTTTAATGATCCTGAAACATAATGCCACCCCTTCAACGCCGCCCGCTTCTGATTACGCAGTCTGTGTGCTAACGATTGTCACGCACTGGTGAAATTGTCGTGAGTTGGTCCAAAAACGACACCTCTGGACCTAAATTGCCACATGCACGCTATAATAATCACAGTTACAATCACCGAAGTTCCGCCGTTTAATTCTGCAATTACTCAGCGCGTTGTCTGGTGACCAGCAAACGCGCACCCCAGTGAGAGCATGCGTCACCTCCACTACATGGAAACGAGTAAACGACGAGCCTTGCCCAGCCAGATCTTGCATCGGGGTAACCCGCCCTCGCTGGAGGTTGCTAGGATCTATGCAAAACCGAAGCCAAGAATTGGAACCTACGAGTTTCCCGCAGTTATTCACAGCTCTCTTTGGTTACCGAGCGCTGTGAATGTTTCCCTGCAGAACCCCCAACAACAGCGAGAGAAACAGACACCGAGGGAAAACAGTGGAGGGGGTAAACCTTGGAGGTAATGCTTATGACATATTGAGCCTGGGCCAAAACAAACGGCACAAAACAAGTGTCAGTTCACTTGAACATTATTCTGTTCTTGGAATCAAACAATGACACTGTAATCTGATAAAGACTCTCATTTCAATAGAGCCTTTCACCAGTTCAGGATGTTCCCAACCACTTTCCAACCAATCAAGTACGTCTGAAGCATAGACACAGTTGCCAGTGTTAATGTTTCACTCTCATTGTTCAGCTACAGAACGAAAATGCGTTTAAATTCTATTGACTTGCCTCATTTAAATGTCCCATGTCACCCTCCATTTGGCCCACGTCACTCATTGCCAGCAGGTCATGATATTTTGAGTAAATATAGAAAATGCAAGAAACACTCAGGCAGTATTTGCGGGAAAAGACATTTTGTATATGTTCCATTCATTTCTCCTTAGTACTGTCTGTATCCCGCATTCCCCTCTCCCCTGACTCCCAATCTGAAGAAAGGTCTCGACCTGAAACTTTACTTATTCCTTTTCTCCAGACATACAGCCTGACCCTCTGAGTTACTCCAGTTTTTTGTGTGTCTGTCTTTGGTTTAAACCAGCATCTGCAGTTCCTTCCTACATGTTAACTCAATAGACAATAGACAATAGGTGCAGGAGTAGGCCATTTGGCCCTTTGAGCTAGCACCGCCATTCAATGTGATCATGGCGGATCATTCACAATCAGTACCCCGTTCCTGCCTTCTCCCCATACCTCAATTTCTCTTTCCACCGATCTGCCTGATCTGACCATATTGAGGTGCTTAGAGGGATTGGTTAGGACTTAAGTCAATTCCTCAGACCCGGGCGGCACAATGACGCAATGGTAGAGTTGCTGCCTTACAGCGCCAGAGACTCAGGTTTGATCCTGACTGTGGGTGCTGCCTGTACGGAGTTTGTATGTTCTCCCTGTGACTGTGTGGGTTTTTTTCTGGGTGCTCTGGTTTCCTCACACATTCCAAAGTCATGCAGGTTAATAGGCTTCTGCAAATTGCCCCTAGTGTGTAGGATAGAACTAGTGTACGGGTGATTGCTGGTCGGCACAAACGGGTGGGTGGAAGGGCCTGTTTCTGCGCTGTATCTCTAAACTAAACTAAACTGTCTTGGATCCATTTCAACTTGCCTATCGCCGCAACAGGTCAATGGCAGTTGCTATCTCACTGGCCCTCCACTTTGTTGTGGACCACTGCGCTGAGGTACGGTGAAAAGTTGTTTTGTTGCATGCTATCCAGTGATCGAAAAGACTATACATGATTACAATCTAGCCAATGCAGGATAAAGGGAAACCCTTTAGTGCAGGATAAAGTCCATTAAAGTCTGAACAAAGATAGTCCAAAGGTCTCCAATGAGGTAGTTAGAAGGTCAGGACTACTTTCTAGTTGGTGAGAGGACGGTTCAGTTGCCTGATAACAGCTGGGAAGAAACTGTCCCTTAATCTATACCCATGACTGCGTGGCTAAATCAGTCTATAGACTTGAGCTACAGCGCAGAAACAGGTCTTTCGGCCCTCCGAGTCTGTGCTGACCAGCGTTCTCCCCATAAACTAGCACTATCGTACACACTTCACAATTTACAATTTTTACTGAAGCCAATTAGCCTACAAACCTTTCCATGCTCTGACTCTATATCCTCCATAAATAGCAGAAGGAGCAGTGCCACTTGACAAATTACCCACCCACCCGTCCTATCCAGCACCACCCGCCCACTATGGAAGAGAGTTCAGTTCCCAAACTGAGCTCATCAGTCTCTTCAGTACTCACTGCACTGGAATGGTGTCACCTTATCTGTGATCATGGGGAACTATCTAAGACCGATCTTCGCACAAAGCTGCTGGAATCTGAAGAACATTCCTTGGCAATACCAGATCATATGCCTTTCCTGAATGCAATGACAAAAGTCAATGAATATTATGAAAATCAGGGTACTTACCACTGTGAGCTAATGTCTGAAAAATGTGCTGATTCAAATTTTACCTGGTTGGTTTGGAGCTTTATGGTGAACGTCTGCTGTAAACAAGGAAATGCAAACACAGAACATTTACATTGATTGCTTTGTGGTAAAACAGGCAGTGCAGGGTGGGTGTGGACCATTTCGCAATTATAAACAATCTTGAACACATCATGTGAGAGATCATGCAGCTCTCTGCAGCTGGGGCAGGGTGGTAATGGATGGCTCATCTGCTGCCCAAGTGGTGGGGTTTATTATATCGATGATACCGTGGAACGTGATGAATTTAGACACAAGGAAACACAGAAGCTGGTTAAAAAACAAGAGCTGGAGTAACTCAGGGGGTCAGGCAGTATCTCAGGAGAAAAACGGTAGGTGATGTTTTGGTTCATAATCTTTGGAGAACATGGATAGGTGATATTTCTGGTCGGGACGGTTCTTCAGACTGATTGTACTGGGGTCGGAAAAAGCTGGAAGAGCAGTGGGGGTGGGACAAAGCCTGGCAAGTGATAGGTGGATATAGTTGTACTTGTTGAACCAGGCAACTGTGACTTGAAGCTTACAACTGTACTGAAGCTCAAGGAGGAGAGGGGGGGGGGGGGGGGGGGGAGGGGGGTGGGGGAGCCTTCTGATTTTTTATTGTGGGAGTGCATTGTGGTTCATTTGATAGAGAACCTTTTTGTCTTGCAGATGTTGTGTATAAAGCCCAAGTGTTGATGATGGCCTGGAGCTCAGTCTTTGAATGAGTGCAAACACAGGCAATATTGATGCACAGGTACTGTAGTAATTCCAGCTCATTTATATTTAGCAAATACACCAAACCACAGACAGCATCAGCTGTTCCCTCAAGGGGAGAAAATTTGCAGTTTAAGTCCAATTCCTCATACTTGAGTGCAGAAAAATCTAACCTTCCAGTGTCAGAGTCTACAGAAAGAGTGTTGAACAGCCAAGTAAGACTTTAAACTGAAGCCTCCTCTGTTGTCTCAGGTGCATGTTGAAGATTCCATGATGATACAGGAGAAACAGGATGATACGTAAGGGTTACGTTCCTTGGACCTTTGCGTAAGTCCACTGCTACATAAGTCAGAAACAGAGTGCAACTACGCGCATATAAATTTAGTACTCATCTCGGAGACCACGGAGGAGCTCCGTCGGGGAGACCACGTGGGGGCATCTACGAAAACATCCGACCGACTTGCGGAAATGGCCGCATGTGCAGTAACGCACTGCTCCCGGGATGCACAACTTAGAAATAAAGTGGGGGGCTTAAAGAATTGCTTACGTAAGTGCAAGTTTACGTAAGTCACCCACTGCGTAAATTGGGGAGTACCTGAATTAAGAATAGCATGAACATTGTGTTCTCCAATGTCGACTGTCCATTTCCTTCTATATTTGCTGCCTGTCCTGTTGAGTTCTTCTGGAAGCTCTCCTTTCCTTGCTCTGGATTCCAGCATCCAAGGTCTCTTGTTACTCTGAGAATACATCTGCTCTTGTTCAAGAGGGATCTTATATTAGATCTTTGCTTTAAGATCTCACGAAAGGTAACAGCACCAATGGTGACGCGATATAATCACAAATTTAATTTGTACCCTAGGGGCTTAAATCTATTACCTTTGGTCCAGTGGCCAAAGCTGGCCCTTGCAGTGTGGACATGAATCAATAGCTACCCACAAAAACGTCAGTCTCCTTTCTTCCAGGGTAAAACAAACTGCAGAAACAAGGAACTGCCAATGCTGGTTTACAACAAAAAGACACAAAGTGCTGGGGTAACTCAGTGGGTCAGGCAGCATCTCTGGAGAACATGGATAGGGGACATTTTGGGCTGATTGTGGGGGGGTGGGGAGGAGATAGCTGGAAGAGAGATGGGGCAGGGCTAAGCCCTGCAGCTAGTAGGTGGAAAGAGATGAGAATTGGTTCGATAGACAGATGGTTGGACAAAGGCCAGAGATGAAAAGACAAGAGGGTGGGGCGAGAACAAAGGGGGACCTTTGGGGATTAAATGGAATACTTTGTAACTTTGTACGCACCCCATATGTGGGGACTCTTTGCATACTTGTGTATGTAAAACAAAGAAATTCACTATGACATGTCACATGTGATAATAAAGTATCATTCATTCATTCATTCATTCATTCATTCATTCATTCATTCATTCATTCATTCACAGAAGGTGAGACAAAAGGATTGAGGATTTGTAAATTGTGAAGCTAGAGGAAGGAACATATGTGGAAGGAGAGGAAGAGGCAGAAATAAGCGTGAGTCCAGGAGGGGCATAGGGAATAGTGTGTGGGAAGGGCGTGGGGGGGGGGGGGGGGGGGGGGAGAAAGGAGAAGAACAAGTGCAAGTGTCCGGCGAAACAATTGTTTTGAAGTGTTCAGCAGTCTGGTGGGAGGAGAGAAGATTTAAGTGATACTTGCCTCCTGGCTTCTGCTGAACAATTTGTGAGTCCCTTAAAAGCTTCCTGATAGCTGCCTTTAGACAGTCTGATATATTGTGCATCGTTTCAGAGGTGTGTCTCCTCACATGTGTTGTCCTCACATGAGGGGAATAGATAGGGTGAGTTTTTTTCCCTAAAGATAGGAGAATCAGAAACTAGTGGGCTTAGGTTTAAAGTGAGAGGGGAAAGATCTAATAGGAACCTGAGAGGTAACCTTTGCACACAGAGGATAGTGGGTATGTGGAACAAGATTGTTGAGGTAAATTTCTGAGGCAGGTACAATAACAACATTTAAAAGACATTTGGACTTGTACATGGATAGGAAAGGTTAACAGGGATATGGGCCAAACATGGCTAAATGGGACTTGCTGAGATGGGGCATCTTGGTTGGCATGGGCAAGTTGGGATGAAGGACCTGCTTCTGTGTTGTATGACTCCATGACTCGCTATTAACAATTTGGCCTTTGCACAACAAGCAATATAAGTTTGGCACCACCAAAAGTGGTGAAGTCCAATATTTAGGCAACTTAGCTTCACTAATACATTTCAGGGAAGACAATTTCAGTTGAATGTGAACCCAAGCCAACAGCAATATGGTTGACTGTAAAGTAGCCTTGCAAACCATTCACTTCAAGGGCAATATAGGATGGATACCAGTGACACCATTGCTAATGACTGCTATGTAAACTCCAGCTGACCATTCTGTTACCCATTATTTCCATGCAAGAATCCAAAATTTCACATCATGGATCTGGAGTTTACATACTACATATAAGCACTGAAGATGTCAAAACCAGCTAAGTTATGACTGCAAACTTGGCTGCAACACACACAGGTCAGGAATGGTTGCCACACAGCTCCAGTAACCGGCTTTGAAACAATGCTGTCTGTGTGAAGTTTGCATGCTCTCCCTGTGACCCCGTGGGTCCCCTCAGATGCTTCAGTTTCATCTCACATCCCAAAGGCAAGTTGGTTAGTAAGGTTCATTGGCATTTGTAAATTGCCCACGGTGTAGGTGGATGGAAGGAGAATCAGAGTGTTGTTGATGGGTACACGAGAGATAATAGTTGAAGGTATAGGATTCCTTGGTGAGCCAGCATTGAAATAATCAGCCAAATCCCCTTTTTCTCTATTATAATACGAGAAACCAGGGGAAATGGCCTCTTCTCCAATTTCTAGGCTAAGTACACTAAAACAGTTGCACTAATGAACGCATGGAGAATTCTTGGGTCTGATCCAAAGGGGCTTCTACTTGAGAGGAACTGCAGGAATCTTTGATGGTTGAGAGCAAGCCGCAGAAAGCTTTCCAGCAAGTAAATGACAGGTGCCAGACCCACCCAATGTGTCTTTGATTGGTATTTTAAGGAATAATTATCATTCTTAATGTTGTCTGTAAAAAGCAGTTTGGCAACAGCAGAAATATTTTAGCGTGTTGTTCCATATTATGCAAAATCAATAAACATTTAGGAAATATCTTTGAAGTGTTTAACTGACTCGTGTTTTGATCCTCTTGCCTCAGAGAAAAATCTTTGCTGCAGGAGACAGGGGCAATCTATTTTCATTTTTGTTTATACTTGCAAATTCCATTAAGCCCCTGTTTGACTTTGTGCAGCTGCATTTGTTAAAAACAGCAATAATCATTTTCTAAATTCTTTAAATGAATTGTGTACCCTCAATTTCTCCCCCCCCCCCCCCCCCCCCCCCACCCACCCACCCACCCCCCCCCCCCCCCCCCCCCCCATCACTTCCACAGTCTCTAAGAACAATGTTAAATCAGATTTTTGTGGCTAATATTTTTATGGTAAGAACTGCAAGTTGAGTAGAGTGTTCTCTGGGGATTCTCCCAACTTTCCACCTATAAATTAATTGGCTTTGGTAAAATAGTAAATTATCCTTAGTGTGTAGGATAGTGCCAGTGTACGTGTGATCGCTTGTCGGCTTGGACTCGATGGGCTGAAGAGCCTGTTTCCGCGCTGTATCTCTAAAAGTCTAAAAAATGTCTAAAAAGGTTGGTGGAAGTTTGCTGAAACAAAAGGAGCCCAGGGCACAGGGAGATGAAACCTTTGCTTTAAGGTGGGAGGGGGAAACTTAGAAAGCCATGGGGCCTGTTCCTGTGCCGTACTGTTCAATGTTGTATGTTCTAAATGCATTAAGATAGGCAGTTATTGATTTGTAAGGCAAACACTTAACTTATTTATGAATTGAGGCTTTAAGTCCCCACTCCAGGCTGTGTTCCAGTCAGTGTTACACCACATGACAATTGTGCAGTAAGGTCACAGTACAACCAGACATATTTGTGTTTCCGATAATTTCACTCAGGCCTTCACGAAGAAGGCATGTTAGCATCTCTACTTTCTTACATGTTTAAAGAGATTTGGTATATCTCTGAATACCCTAATAAACCTCTACATTTGTACTGTAGAAAGTACCCTGACTAGTTGCATCATGGCTTGGTACAGCAATACCAATGTAAGAGTCTGCAGAGAGTTGTGGACTCAGTCCAGTCCATCACATATGTAGCCCTCCCCACCATTGAGGCCATCTACATGAGGCACTGCCTCAAGAAGCAGGATCTTTCAAGGATCCCCTCCATCCATACCATGCCGTCATCTCACTGCTACAGGAGGTACAGAAGCCTGAATTCCCCCACCACCAGGTTCAAGAACAGTTACTTTTCTACAACTCTTCGGTTATTGGACCTGCAAAACCCTAATCCCACCTCAACAATGGGACACCATGGCACAACTCTTGCACTGCCAGGGGCTAGTTTTTTAAAAGATTGTGTTTTGTGCTAATATCTTGTTTTTTTGCAGTCGTCTTTCCTTTGGAAATTATATCTATAGTTTACATACAATTTGTCTTTCTGTGTATGGAATGTGCCTGTGAAGCTGTTGTAAGATTTTCTATTGTAACTGTTCCGCACCTTATTTGTGCAACTTGACTCGACTTGATTCATCTATTATCTGTCCAGTCACTCTCTGACACTTTTTATCTGATATTTTAACAATTAGGCAAGGACTAGCGCAGGACTTAAATATGTTGGTTTTTGCAAGGGCACACCCTTAATGTCATTGGGCAAGTGTATGCAAGTGCGGATGCATAATCTCATGCAGACTGCTGATTATCTCTGTGGCCCTGCTTGCCCACCCCTTTACTGTGAACACACCCCTTTAACTAAGTGTTGACAGCTTTTTTTTAGTTCTTCTTTTAATGGTTGTATCACAGTATGCTTTGGAACAGCTCTATCCAAGACAACAAGAAATTGCAGATTGTAGGCGCAGCCCAGTCCATCATGCAAATCGACCTCCTTTCCATTGACTCCATTTACAGTTCACACGGCCTCGGCAAGACCACCAGCATAATCAAAGACCAGTCTCTCCCTGGTCATTCCCTCTTCTCCCCTCTCCTCATCAGGCAAGAGGTATAGAAGTGAGAAAACGCACACTTCCACATTACAGGGACAGGTTCTTCCCAGCTGTAATCAGGCAACTAAACCACGCCCCCATAGATAGGGGGCGTGGCTGCGTTCTGCAGCTGTGGCTCACCGGCAGTCTCTCTGTCTTTTTTAGTTTTTGTCTTTGTTATCGTTTAAATGTTTCTTTTGATTTATTTTTAACTCTGTATATGTGGGGGGTGGTGGGGGTGGGGGGGGGGGGGGGTGGGGGAAACCTTTATTTCTAATCTCCTCCTCAACGGAGATGCGACCTTTACCGTGTTGTGTCTCCGTTCGTGCTACGGCCTAACACCGTGGAGTCGGCGGCCTCCAGCTGGGATCGACCTTGAAGACTCCGATCGCAGGGCCTGGACTTACCATCTCGGAGGCTTCGGCCGTGGGCCCTGCAGACCGCAACATCGGGAGCTCGCAGGTCCCTGGCTGGCGACCGGCTTTCGGGAGCTCCAGCCGTAGCAGTTTCGACCACCCCTAAGCGCGAGGTTTGATTGACCCGCTCGCAGACCCTTCATCGCCCTGCGTGGCCTGGCCGCGGCACTTTCCATCGCCCGGTGGGGGCTCAGGACCTTCATCGGCCTGCTCGGCTCGGCCCTGGGACTTTCCATCGCCCGGTGGGGGCTTCAAAAGTCGGGAGCCTCGATCGCCTCGTGGCACCACGGGAGAAGAATGAGGAGGAGATAAGATTTTTCTTTGCCTTCCATCACAGTGAGGGTGTGCCTGGAGCAATCACTGTGATGGCTGTTTGTGTTAAAAATTGTAATTGTGTGTCTTGTGTTCTTTATTGTCTACTGCCGGACCCTGACGTGAGAGGACGCTGGCGCTATTTGTTCGCCGCTTCTCCGTCAGGATAGTTTGTCTGTTTGTTTTTATGCCTTGACTGTTTTTGTAAAGTGGCTTTGAGCATTTGGAAAAGCGCTATAAAAAATAAATGTTTATTATTATTATTATTATTATTATTATTATTATCCTTTCACCTCTGGAGAGCGTTTCTTTTGGAGACATTTGAAGTCTCTTTAATCAGACTTTACTGGACTACAGGATAGTTTGAAGGTCTCTAATAGGGTAGATGGACAGGTCTCTAATAAGGCAGGACAGCTCTCTTGTTAACAAGAGGATGGTTCAGTTACACTAAATATCATACCCTTTATCTTTTATCTGTACACTGTGGATAGCTTGATTGTAATCATGCATAATCTTTCCTGACTGGATAGTATGCAACAAAAAGCTTTTCATTGCAGCTCAGTACATATGACAAGAATAAAATAAACAAAACTAAGTTAACTTTAACTCCTGGAATCCCCAGGACAAGAGTCACGAGTCAAGTCAAGTGACATATGGCAATTGTCATATGTACTGACAACGGAACAATGAAATTCTTACTTGCAGCAGCTCAACAAGCCTATAAAGCCAAGGCACATGATAATGTACAATAATTTTTTTAAATCATTACATTAATGACCAAAAAACTATAAAAGTGAAGTCCATAATGCAACCAAAGAGACAATCAAAGACAATCCAGGAGGTTTGCAAAATCTTTCCTGAATAGGCATGATGGAGCCTTATTTTAATATGTACTTATATAGACAGAATATGGATCCACACAAAATCCTGCATTGCTATCTTCACGGGCTGGTAGCTCATGGTTTTCACAGCAAAATGTGTCAATGCTACTGAATTAGACTCTGAGTCACATGTCTTGTCCTCCCCATTAAGTTGATGCTATTCATTCCCGTTGAAATATTTGACTATTCACAGCACTGGGCTTACAGCTAGAGAGGCATTAGCTGCAGCTGTTGTGTGTTAGGGATCAGGATGGAGATAGAACAGTAGAACTGCAGCATTTCTCAGGTCTCTGCTGTCAAAAAGCAGAGTTTGCCTGCATTTTATAGACACAAGGAACTGCAGATGCTGCTTTACCAAAAAAGACGCAAAATGCTGGAGTAACTTAGTGGGTCACACAGCATCTCTGGAAACATGGATAAGTGACATTTTGGATAAGGACCCATCTTCAGACTGATTGTAGTAGGGGGGAGAAAGCTGGAAGAGAGGTGAATGAGGAAAGTCCTGGAAAGAAAAGTCAGTATGGAAAAGGGAAGAGGAGTTAGAAGCAACCAGAAGATCCAGCAGGCCTTGGCCGACTGAGCACAAATGTTCAACGAAATGGTCACCCAGTCTATATTTCTTCTCGCCAATGTAAAAGAGGCCACATCAGGAGCACCTTATGCAGTAGATGAGGTAAGAAGAGGTGCACATACATTTCTGTTTCACCTGGAAGGACTGCTGGGGTCTCCTCCATTGCCAAAATGAGGCCACAAGCAAGCTGAAGGAACAGCACCTCTTATTCTGCTTGTGTATGAAAATGATCCCAGGAATGATTGGGTTAACACGTGATGAACGTTTGAAGGCACTGGGCCTGTACTCGCTGGAGTTTAGAAGGATGAGGGAGGACCTCATTGGAACTTACCAAATAGTGAAAGGCCTGGATAGAGTGGATGTGGAGAAGACGTTTCCACCAGTGGGAGAGTCGAGGACCAGTGGCCATAGCCTCAGAACAAAAGGACATACCTTTAGAAAAGAGATAGGGAGAATTTATTTGTGTAGGAAAATAACTGCAGATGCTGGTACAAATCGAAGCTATCACAAAATGCTGGAGTAACTCAGCAGGTCAGGCAGCATCTAGGAGAGAGGGGATGGGTGACGTTTCGGGTCGAGACCCTTTCTCAGGCTGATGTCAGGGGGGCGGGACAAAGGAAGGATTATAGGTGGAGACAGGAAGACAGAGGGAGAACTGGGAAGGGGGAGGGGAAGAGAGGGACAGAGGAACTATTTAAAGTTGGAGAAGTCAATGTTCATACTGCTGGGCTGCAAGCTGCCCAAGCGAAATATGAGGTGCTGTTCCTCCACTTTCCGGTGGGCCTCACTATGGCACTGGAGGAGGCCTATGACAGAAAGGTCAGACTGGGAGTGGGAGGGGGAGTTGAAGTGCTCAGCCACCGGGAGATCAAGTTGGCTAAGGCAGACTGAGTGAAGGTGTTGAGCGAAACGATCGCCGAGCCTGCGTTTGGTCTCGCCGATATAGAAAATATTTATTTAGAATTTAGTTCGTCAGAGGGTGGTGAATATGTGGAATACATTCCCTCAGAAGGGTGTGGAGGCCAAGTCAATGGATATTTCTTAAGATGGAGATTGACAGATTCTTGATTAGTAAGGGTGTCAGAGGTTATGAGGAAATGGTAGGAGAATGGGGTTGAGCGAGAAAGATAGATCAGCCATGATTGAACGGCAGAGTAGACTTGATGTGCTAAATGGCCCAATTCTGCTCTTTGAACTTATGAACTTATATTGAATTTAGCTAACAACTTGCTCAGCCACATTCTGAATCTCCACTCGTTCATTGTCCATTAACATTCCAGAAGTCAACATCCATGTTGACAAAGCAGAAAAAAAGAAAAACCTCTTGATATCTAAATTTTGTTTAACCTTGTGAAACCTTGACTTTTCCATGTCTTTGTCGTTCAAATCTTCTTGTCCACATAGGCACATTCACACTATTTTTGTTTTTTTTCTCAATATTATGGTCCCTTATTAGAGATTCAAATTAGCTTTATTCTGGCTTAGACCAGGATACCTGGCTTGTATAAAAATAACATTCTTTATTTAGCAACAGATGTATCTAACGATTTCCTATCTAATCCATTCATAATATTCAATTTAAAGAAATAGTAAAACAAACCGAACAAATGTGCAAACTCCACACAGACAGCACCCAGGGTCAGGATTGAATCCAGGACTCTGGTGCTGTGAGGCTGCAGCTCTGTGCCCCCCCCCCCACATACATATGTAACCAGTTATATTATAAATAGAAAAATAAAAATTAAGTAACATAAAGGAATTTATTTTGTGAGTTATTATTGATAATTTTAATGGGAGAACTGACTGCTGATGTTGCAAAATCTATTTCTTAAGATGTCTGTTACCAGATTTACTAAAATTTGATTTTGATTCCCTTTTGTGTGAGTTTTCCAGCTTGTTCATGTTTTGGGCAGTTTACTATCAGAGCAAATAATTTATTGTGGTAATGGATGCTGAGGGAGCAAGTCCAAGTAGCTTTCAATGTGGACATAGGCTCACCAACCCAGGAATTTCTGAGCTGTGCATTTCTTATTACACACAGCCAAAGGCTGCAGCTTCTCAGAAGGAAATTCCTGAATTGTTTTGTGTCATAAATGTGTGGAAACTTTAGCTTCACTGTTAGAAAATTATTGCTGCACTTGCAGCTTGGTGTGAAATCTGCTTGCAATCCAATCCTTGAATTGTTTAAAACAACTTGATCTGGAATTTGCCAGCTTACTTTCACAAAGAGATAGGGTATGAGCGAGCTACTACACTTCTCTTTGCAAGATCTGCCTTTTTCAACTGCATCATGACTGGCTTGTTCAATGTCAAATGAACAAGAGTTTTTTAACCAAAGTATCGGAGAATATTGTGGCTTGTCCGTGTCCTCTCAAGCCATGAAAGTCATTGTGGACTTTCAAAAGAAGAGAATGTTTTAATTTCTGACTTTCTGGCATTTTTCCTGCCGAATTTTTATTTTGTGATCTGAATTCCTGTTTTTATACCGTTTCCCACTGGATTATCCATAAAGGGTTGTGGATAATTAGTTGAGTTACAAGACAACAATGCGACTGCACATCATAATGTGGTTGATGCATATTACCTGGACTCGAGGTAGGGAACTGTGCATCTGTAGCAGAATGGAGAATGTAAATCTTACTGTAATGAGACCTAGGAGCATCATAATCATAATCATACTTTATTAGCCAAGTATGTTTTGCAACATATGAAGAATTTGATTTGCCATACAGTCAAACCAATAAAAAGCAAAACACACAAAATACATTTTAACATAAACATCCACCACAGTGACCCCACCACATTCCTCACTGCGATGGAAATGAAAAAAAAGTTCAATCTATTCCCTTCTTTGTCCTCCCATGGTCGGGGACCTCAAGCCTTCCGTTGACGGGATGATCTTGGCTTCCGCAGCCGGTGGTTGGGCCCTCCGCGTCGGGGCGATCAAGCCCCCACATCGGGGGGATCTCAGCTCCCTTGTGCCGGACGATTGGACCCCGAGTTGGGGCTAGTCAAAACTCTTGCGACTTTGAAGCTTCCCGAGTCTCTACCCGAGACTACGAGCTCCTCGATGTTGAACTCTGCAGGCTGCGGATGGAGTGTCGATCCCAGGCAAGGGATCGCAGGCCCCGATGGTAAGTCCACGGTGGGGCTCAAAGTCAGTCTCGAGCAAGGCCGCCAGCTCCATGATGTTAGGCCGTAGAGCGACTGGAGATACGGTCTGGAAAACACTCGCATCTCCGGCATGGTAAGAGACTGAAAAAAAGTTTCCCCCAACAAACCCCCCCCCTCCCAATAAAACAAACCAGAGAACATTAACACATACTTTTTAAAACACACTAAAAATGCCAAAAAAAAAGACGAAAAGACAGACAGATGGTTGGCAAGGCTGCCATCACTGATGGCGCCAACTTAACATTCAATTTTCCTGGTTTCTGCAAATGAAATGTTCAGCCCTACCACGAGCCTGAGAGTAACCAAGGAAATTTAAGTCAAGGATTAGAGTGAGGGGCAATTTTTTTTTACACAGAGTGGTGGATGCCTGGAACACCCGTCCAGAGGTGGCGGTGCAGGCAAATATGATAGGGGCATATGAGGCTTTTGGACAGACACATGGATATGATCATGTGCAGGTGGTGGGTATGTGGAACAAGCAACCAGAGACAATAGTTGAGGAAGGTGCTATAATAACATATAAAAGGCATTTGAGAAGGTACATGGATAGGACATTTAGAGGGATATGGGCCAAATGTGGGAAGGTGGCTCTGGTGTCGATGGAGTGTCTTGGTCGGCCTGGGTGAAAGGGCCTGTTTCCATGCTGTGTAACTCTACGACATTGTGGACTGACGGGCTTGTTCCTGTGCTGTGTGCTCTATGTTCCTGCGTATTACTATATTCTTGCAAATACTGCTGAAGTCAATATTTCAGTGTATTATGATAGTACATTTCACACTGTGGTGAGTCGTGCAAATACCATGTGTATATCTGTATGTGCTGTGCGTGTGTGCCATGATATATATTCCTGTACATTGTGGGTATGTCACTGGATATGTGCAAGTATATATGAAATCTATACAGTTACTTGTATTTCTAACTTACCATTGCCAACTATATTGAGCATGAATATCACCAAACGTACTTTTGTTTGTTGAAAATGAGACTGAACAATCAGACAGTCAAAAAGCAGGTTATTGTGAAGCTGTGAACTCATTTTATTCACATTATTTTTTACTCTTTCTACAGATCATTGCTTGGTCATTAGTACTGCGATAACATTGTGGTCAAGCAGAGATACAGAAAACAAAATACCTCAGAGTTCCCAGAGTACGGCAGGCATTATAAAATGTACAGAGAGCACAATAATTTCCATGTTACTGTTATTCTAAATGGATGTCTGGAGAACCTCCTAACTAAAGTATTCACCAGGTTGTTAAGCACCATATACTAAGCTTGTTTTTTGGGGTAATGCTGCACTGAGTAATGATACTATATTCCCTTCTGGTATAGTATCATTAGAATACATTTAGACTGCATGCCAAACATCACCAAGGCTCAGAGTTCTCCAAATATGGTCAAACAATTATGGGTTCCCGAGTATAGAACAAAAGAGACTAGCGTTGCCAGGTTTTTGTTTCGATCTATCCAGGGATTTGTTATGGCTTTTCTGGAAAGTAAGCCTCTAATTCCATTTGGATGGAATTACACCATAATTATTGAGACCGTTCCAACCGTAACTCCCTGGTCCACTCGTCCCTTCCCACCCAAACCACTCCCTCCCCGTTCTTTCCCCTGCAACCGTAGGAGATGCAACACCTGTCCCTTTACCTCCCCCCTCGACGCCATCCAAGGACCCAAACAGTCTTTCCAGGTGAGGCAGAGGTTCACCTGCACCTCCTCCAACCTCATCTATTGTATCTTCTGTACCAGATGTCAACTTCTCTACATCGGCGAGACCAAGCGCAGGCTCGGCGATCGTTTCGCTCAACACCTTCGCTCAGTCCGTCTTAACCAACCTGATCTCCCGGTGGCTCAGCACTTCAACTCCCCCTCCCATTCCCAATCTGACCTTTCTGTCCTGGGCCTCCTCCATTGTCAGAGTGAGGCCCAGCGCAAATTGGAGGAACAGCACCTCATATTTTGCTTGGGTAGTTTACACCCAAGCGGTATGAACATTGACTTCTCTAACTTCAGATAGTCCCTCTGTCCCTCTCTTCCCCTCCCCTTCCCAGTTCTCCCACTAGTCTCCGACTACATCCTATGTTTGTCCTGCCCCCTCCCCTGACATCAGTCTGAAGAAGGGTCTCGACCTGAAACGTCACCCATTCCTTCTCTCCAGAGATGCTGCCTGACCCGCTGAGTTACACCAGCATTTTGTGTCGGCCATAATTATTGAAAGGGGACAAAAGGAACAGCAGATCAAGGTGAGGAAGGAAAATGTCAGGTTTCCACCTGGGTTTAAAACACTGGTTCTTTGCTCCAAAACTAATCCCACTGCCACATTCTCTTCCTATAACCTTGCATCTACATGAAATATTTAACCTCTCTCCACTGAAAAGGTACAGTGGACTCGCATCCAATTCTGGTTTTAAAACATTTTAACCTGCACGTCTTTGCGATGTAGGATGAAACCGGAGCATCCGGAGGAAACCCTGAAATCACAGGAAAGCATGCAGAAAACATGCAAACTCCACACAAAAAGCATCCGAGGTCGAAAGTTCTGTATAAATTTATTCCCCCTTTTCATTGATGTTGGAAAAAAAACTTAATTATCCCTTGTTATTCATTTATTGGGTAGAGGAATTAACATATTATTTTTCCGTTTAAAAATTCTTCATGGTTTTAAAACTTTGGATAATTTCAAAATCTTGATTAATTCGCTATTAATTTCCCATCATTTGCAGGAGGTTTCCAGTCTTGGTTCTCTCACTCTCTCTCTTTGTCTGGCACTAGAGCTAACCATCCCTGTACCAGTATAGGGATCACAAGGACTTCTGGGAAGAAACTAGTTGCCCATTTAGTGTACTGACTGTGATAAACAAATGGGCTTCTTCTTTGTAAGTAGTTTGGAGGCAGCACAGTGGTACAACAGGTAGAACTGCTGCCTCATAGCACCAGAGACCCAGGTTCAATCCTGAACTCAGATGCTATCTGTGTGGATTTTGCATATTCTTCCTGTGACCACAGGGTTTCCTCCGGATGCTCCGGTTTTTCTCCCACATCCCAAGACGTGCGGGTTTGCATGTTAATTGGCCTCTGCAAATTGTCCCTAGTGTGTCGGGAGTGGATGAAAAAGTGGGATAACATAGAACTCGTGTGAATGGGTGATCGATACACGGCACGGACCCGGTGGGCCGAAGCGCCTGTTTCCATGCTGTATCCCTAAACTCAACTAAAGTTTGTTTTCCAAAAACGGGTCAGGGAGCACTTGACGGGAATAGGGATAGGCAAAGTTTTGGGTAGGGACCTTTCTCGGACTGACTGTAGATGGGGGTGGAAAGAAAGCCGGAGGAAAGAGCACAACAAAGTCTGGCAAGTAATAGGCCGACAGAGGTGAGGAGGGTTATTTGATAAACAAATGGTTGGACGAAAGCCAGAGATGAAAAGACGTGCGTGAGATGAAATGCGTGAAGAGTTTGTGAATTGGGAAGCTGGAGAAAGGAACGTAGGTGGATAGGGAGGGATTGAGGAGAAATAGGTACAAATCCAAGTGGGGCACAGGAAGGGGGATAGAAACAAGGAACTGTAGGTGCTGGTTTACAGAAGAAGACACCGGGTACTGGAGTAGTTCAGCGGGTCAGGCAACATCTTAGTAATGTGCACGGATTCTAAAGTGTCATTTAAAATTAAATAATGAAATAATTGGTCTGATTTCTCTGATGTTGACAGAAAAGAGGATAGAGATTTTGAAAATAACAAAAGTAGCACAGGTAAGGCTCCATAGAAATAGAGTTTTTAGAATATCAAACTGGCCATTTAATCACTGGCCCATGAACCAGACATTATGAAACTTTAAATCAAGGCGTGGACTTACCACCATTGATGGAGAGGATATGTTTGTTTAGATTTTGGATCAAACATACAGATTAGTTGGAATTCAAAACAATGCAGAGAATAGCTTCCTCTACATTGTTATAACAACCTATAGACAATAGACAATAGGTGCAGGAGTAGGCCATTCGGCCCTTCGAGCCAGCACCGCCATTCAATGTGATCATGGCTGATCATTCTCAATCAGTACCCGTCCCTGCCTTCTCCCCATACCCCCTGACTCCGTTATCTTTAAGACCTCTATCTAGCTCTCTCTTGAAAGCATCCAGAGAATTGACCCCCACTACCTTCTGAGGCAGAGAATTCCACAGATTTACAACTCTCTGACTGAAAAAGGTTTTCCTGATCTCCGTTCTAAATGGCCTACCCCTTATGCTACTCTTGCTCCTACTTCATTCGAGTGCCCCACTGGATTCCATTGTCATTTAGAAGAACCTGATCTGACTAAGTAAGTGGCTTTCATCTGTGTCTCGTATTCGCTAAGTCTACTTGATCTAAGTTCTTGCAAGGCAGTTCTTGCAAGGCCCTCATTAATGCCAGAGCTCTGAAACCATTGTCACATCAGTGTGGCCTGGAATCAACCCAAGCCCCACAGGGGATTGACAGTACCCTAATTCACGTTTCCTTCGTTTTACGAAACAATGTTGATTGGGCCACATTTACTGAACCTGCATTGCCGGTGAGATATGGGACAGACCAACGTTGTATTTGATGGATGGCTTACAGTACATCTCCAACGGTCATTTTCTCCTCCGCAAATGTGTAGAGCCATTTTGGGTCCACATAAGGTTCTGAAGCTTTTGTTCCCAATCTTCTTGCAATATTGTCCATTTGTTTCACAACCTGGGAATCTTTCTGTTGTCTGAAGGTTCAAGTGCAAGGTTGTATTGTCTGCAGATCACAACAGATTGTCAACATTATGAAATTATCAACTGGAATCTTCAAACTACCGCAACAGTCAACAGGAAAATGACAATAACATTTAATTATTCCAATCTAACAAGAGGATTTTGTGTCAGTTCTGCTATAGTTGTGTCTACATCAGAAGTTTTCAATTAATAGTAAAGCAAGTTATTAAAATTCATGAAATGTGAACAACTTTCTCATGTGAATAATGACACTTGACACTTACATTACTGATAATCCTACTTCTAGGAACCAACATAGAGATGGGTTCAGGTAGCTGTGTAGCAATTATACATTTAGTTATTCAGTTATAATATTTAAAATCAGAAATTAGATTTTTCTGGGGATTTTCTTCGTCAATTGCCAATAAAGATTATCAAGTGTGAGATAGACACAAAAAGCTGGAGTAAATCAGCGGGACAAGCAACATCTCTGGGGAGAAGGAATGGGTGACGTTTTGGGTTCGACTGCCCCGATCACGGGAGAATAAAGAGGAAGAAGTTTGGACTTTATTGCCTTCCTTCACAGCAAGGAATGTGGGGAATCCGCCGTGGTGGATGTTTTATGTAGTTGTGTATCTTGTTGCTTTTTTTTTAGTCTGGCCGTATGGTAATTCGAGTTTCACGGTACCTTAATTGGTACATGTGACAATAAACTGACCTTTGCACCTTTGAAATATCCCAGTTTTGAAGCTTTGCAATTCCGGTTGAATATGATCCAGCATATTGCTATCAGATTTAAAGTTTAAAGAAAGCACCAAGTAAAAAGTAGCACTAATAACAGATGGAAACATATGTAGTTATAATTTGTGTATGTGTACAATCATGATGCTGCCCAAATGCCTTTGCAATGGAAGCAGTACTTTTGCCAAAGCAGGATGCCAGTAGAAAGGGGCAGAATGCAAGGCTAATGTTCAGAAACATGCATGGATTAAATCAGCACAACAATACCCTTTGATCTTCTTACAAAGAAGATGGTGTAGGAAAATAACTGCAGATACTGATACAAATCAAAGGTATCACAAAATGCTGGAATAACTCAGCGGATCAGGCAGCATCTCAGGAGAGAAGGAATGGGTGACATTTCGGGTGGAGACCCTTCTTCAGACTTTGTGATACAAAGAAGATGGGGCGCACAGTGGCGCAGTCATAGAGTTGCTGCCTTGAATATGGATAGCCGAAGTTTCGGGTCGGGACCTTTTTCAGACTGACTGTAGATGGGAGTGGAAAAGACGCGTAGGTTTGTAGGGTAATTGGCCTCTGTAAATTGCCCCAAGTGTGTAGGATGCAAAACTGGGATAACATAGAACTCGGGTACGGGTGATCGGCGCAGACCTGGTGGGTGGAAGGGTCTGTTTGCACACTGTGCCTCTGAACTAATATAAAGATCTTTCATGCAGCATAGAAATGGGCTGAACGACCCATGGCCAATTTTTGTGTTGAAGGAGAAAGACCATTTGGGCTTCTCAGTCTCTGCAAGAATAATTTCTGATCTCCATTCCCGCAGTCTACCAGCATATCCTTTTGTCCTCAACAACAAACAGAGCAATGGAAGAACTCAGCGGGTCAAGCAGCATCAATGAAGGTAAAAGGTGTAAGTCGATGTTTCGGATTAGGACCCTGCATCACGGAATGGAAATGGAGCAGGGAAGATTGCCAGTGTATAGCAGTGGAAAGGGCTACTACCTACTATAAACCTTTCCTATTCCTCAGTCCTGATGCAGGCTCGTGACCCAAAACATACACCTTCTGCCTCTGTGGATGGTGGTTGACCCGCTGAGTTCTTCCAGCATTACGTGTGTTGCTGCAGATTCCAGAATCGGCCAACTTTTTTGTCTTGATAACTTTCTTTCCTCGTGTATTTCAGGGTTTTTCTAGCATGGATCTCTGCTGTTCATCTCATCCACCCGGTGTGAGAACACTGGTCATATTCCAGGTGAGAGAGGAGTTAGTCAGGGATCTCTGTACTATGAAGTGCTATAGTAGTAAAACCATTAGATTAACATCCAGAGGCATTGACTAATGGTCTGTAGAGTTCAAGTCCCACCAAGGCAAGGAGGATATTTAATTTTGAGTGATTTAATAACTTTGCATTTATCATTGATTATAAAGCTATCGTTTTGTTGTAGAAACCAATTTAGTTCACTGATATTGTGCAGAGACACTGCGGCACTGCAGGGCAACACAGTTGCACAGAGGTAGAGTTGCTGCCTTACAGCGCCAGAGACCTGGGTTCAATCCTGACTCTGGGTGCTGTCTGTATGGAGTTTGTACATTCTCCCTATAACCGCATGGGTTTTCTCTGGGTGCTCCAGATTCCTCGCACACTCCAAAGACGTGCAGGTTTGTAGGTTAATTGACTTCTGTAAATTGTAAAACTGTCCCTAGTGTGTACGATGGAACTAGTGTACGGGGTGATTGCTGGTTGGCACGGACTCGGTGGGCCAAAGGGCCTGTTTTAACGCTGTATCTCCAAACGAAACTGTGACTGAGAGACTACAATCCCTAACAATGCAAGACTGAACTACCCTCAATAGTAATTGGGAAACAGATAACACGTCCAGGCTGATTGTGCATCCACTTCCCTCAGAAAAATAGAAGAAAGAAAAGAACTCCTTGAATAACAATTACACAAGCAATTTCTGCTGAATTTCTAATTAGCTTTATTAGAGACTATATATTGTAAATAGCTCACTTCATCAGGCAGGATTCTCTCCATCTACACAAGTCTCAGCGTGAGACTGTTTTACTGAATGCGAGGCAATATTTAGATTCAAGTCATGTCTATCAATTCAGTTAGAGCACTCTTCCTGGTACCAACTACTTCACTGTGGTCACCAGCATTGTTTGATGCCAATGATCTACAATGTTGCCTTTTAGAAGAATTCAACTAGGAAGTTCTGCAACAGTGCATTGTCAGGAAAATACCATGTGACAGCATCAAAGTACTATACTTTGAATATGCTTTTATTCACAAAATGCCGGAGTAACTCAGCAGGTCAGGCAGCATCTCAGGAGAGAAGGAATGGGTGACGTTTCGGGTCGAGACCCTTCTTCAGACTGAAGGTCTCGACCCAAAACGTCACCCATTCCTTCTCTCCTGAGATGCTGCCTGACCTGCTGAGTTACTCCAGCATTTTGTGAATAAATACCTTCGATTTGTACCAGCATCTGCAGTTATTTTCTTATACTATGAATATGCCATCAGATTCAGATTCGGTGCCAATATTGACTGTCTCATTCCACTTTATAACATCAGCAAAACTTTGCTTAATTTTCATAAATATGACAGCAGATGGAAATATTTAAACAACATGTATTGTATTAGTCCACATTGAATGCATTCAGCTTCTCTGAGTGAGATCATCAAGTTAAAATAACAACAGCAGTCATACAAAACCCACACTGGTGGTTAAGTTTCAGATAGTTTGAAGATTCTGGAGATGGGCCAAAATGGGATGAACTGAAAACATATTCATGTAGGCAAAATGCCAAATCCCACATCCTAAATTACACTTATAGAACCATAGATCCTCTTATATTCAATGTGCATTCATTGAACAAAACGTGAAAGAACCCTTTGTTACTTGGGGTGGGTGTAGGATGTATTCTCCCCCGCAGAGAATTACAATCAGGAGTTACATCAGAAGTCCAAGTGTCAATAAAGTTTGGGCTGAAATATTATTTTAACGTTAACTGGATGTATTCTTGGAATAAGAACAGGAGATTAAGAATATAGAACAGTACAGGAACAGCACAGGAACACGTAATGTCCTTGCGGAACTTGATGCAGGGTTAAACTAACCTCAACCTGCACATAATCTATATCCGTCCATTCCCTGCATATCCACGTAAACTTTTTAACTTTTTAAATGCTCCCATCATATCTGCCTGGCTCCTGGGTTTTCATTTGTCTGAAGATCTGTCCTGGGCCCAGAACATCAAAGCAACTCAGAAACCCCATCAACGCCTCTACTTCCTTAGAACATTGAGGAGATCCGGTATGTGGAGAACAATCTCTTGAACGTCAACGTGTGGTAGAGAACATATTGACTGGTTTGGTAACTTGAATGCCCTGGAATGAAGGAGATTACCAAAAATGATGGACACGGTCCATCACGGGTACTGATCTCTCCACCATTGTTGGGATCTATAGGAAGAACAGCCTCAAAAAGCCAGCCAGCTTCATCAAAGACCCACACTGCCCTGGCCATGCTCTCATTTTACTCCTACCAACTTGGTGGAAGCTAGGAGAACAGGTAGGAAGGATGGGAGGCAAGTATATTTGAGGGTGGGAATGTAAGGGAGTCCAGGTCAGAGACAAAGACTCTCCTTATGGGACTCGGAGGAGCAGAACTGCTCTTGTCTCTTACTGCTTGTTAGCCATTCAACACATTACCTTTGTGGCTGCTTCAATCTTCAGAGCAGCTTTAACTGAGAGGGGTGGTCATTGCAGTGACCTCAAACAGTTTTTCGTTAAGAGGTTTTTAAATGCAAAAGGAGATTATATTTGAATTCAAAACATAGTTGATTTTTCTGCATGACTTAGAGAGAGTTTACATCCATCCCCAAAAGATGCTAGGACATGCAAATGCAGTTGAAAAACCGAGTCCCAAAACTAGCGTCCTCTTCTGAGTTCTGACATGGGAAGAAATTATCAGAACAGAGCAAAAGATCCAAAAGTTCTCAAAACCTACTTTGAAAATCCCCCTCTATTTTTTCCATTAAAAATTGCAACTTTGAGCTGACTGAGCAATTCTTACCCAAGACTACTTAGTAGAGAAGGAACATGACTTGACCTACCAGCGATCTAATTGAAGACCTTTGAACCGTCTTTAATTGGACTTCACTGAACTTTATTTTGCACTAAACATTATTCCCTTTATCCTGTATCTGTATGTGGACGACTTGATTGGAATCTTGTAAACTTTTTTCGCTGACTGGATTGCACACAACAAAAAAGCTTTTCACTGTACCTCGGTACACATGACAATAAACAAAACTAAGCTAAACTAAGTTTGGCAGAGAGATATTGAAAACCACAATTCCATGCATCGGAAATACACCGAAGTTCTGCCTAAATGCTATCCTCACAGACCATCCGATCGTCTGCTCTGGCCACCTCCGGCCCCATTTGCGCAAGAAACTGCAGAATGATCAGCCATGATCTCATTGAATGGCGGTGCTGGCTCGAAGGGCCGAATGGCCTTCTCCTGCACCTATTGTCTATTGTCTATTGAAACCGTGGAACAGCCCAAGGAAAAGGGGAGTGGATCTTTAAATAGTTCTATTAATTTCTTTTCCCCCTCTGAACTATTATCGTGTGGTTTTCGAAACATGATAGGAATGATCTGGCCCATAAACAATTGCTACCACAATAAATTCTGCCAGCTATCAACTCTAGGTCTAAACTGTTTGCATACCTCTTGAATCTTGGCTTGAACGTTCTCATTTAAAGCCAACGGTTTTGCATCCATATTTTGCGGTGATTCCCATTCCAACTTTTCCATTAACTCCTTGTTTTCTTTTTTCAGGAGGTTTAATTTCAGTTGCTGGGTTTTAATCTTTTTAATAGTGTTCTGTCAAATAAAAAAAAATAAACTGGTGATGTTGTGTATCTCATATCCACACTTCTTCAGATAGTTCTAGGACTGAAAGTCCCATTGTATTAATACAGCAGGCATGCACCTTGGAAGGGAGAGATAATCCGTGTGAGAGCTGAATTTAAGATTAATGTAGTGCCAGAATTAACTAAAAAAAAAAGTAATAATGTTGAGGTGCCTTTATTGCATCTGTACTGCCATGCCATTTTCCTAGAAGTCCTTCTTTGTTTGCCATGGTTATTGAAGCAGAATCCGCAACCATTTCTGGCCAGAAAGTTTAAATCATGGTCAGGACTTGAGGCGTGGAACTCGGCAGTTTGTCTCATGTCTCAAAATGGTCATATGGAGGCCCCTCAAAGAAGTGCCACAAACTTCTAGCTTTTTTCTTCTGTAGAGTTGCAAGGATCAATAATTGTCCTCTTCACCCCAGAAACAGAAGTGGTCAGCTCTCAGCTCTCATAGTGTTTCCACGCATTGCCTTGGGTCTTGGCACAGGCTGGAATTCATACAGTTCTGACAAGTAAGCCAAGATACAAGAGCAGATTGGTGGCTGCAGATTTCCCAGTTGATTCAGGGAAATATATTTGGTCCTCAGCCTTTTTGTTCTGTTGTACAATCACAAGGATCTCACCCAGCTTGGGGAACTAAGGAATTTTGGCCCCTCTGTCTCCTATTGTTCACATGGCCTCTTTGTTGTCGTTTTTTTAATAAACATGTCTTTACACTCTGCACTATGGTCTGCCAGTTATCCTTGCAAAAAATGCAGGAATCCCTGGATTAGAAATGAAGGGATTTCACTTTTGACTTTAGATTTTAGAGATAGAGTGTGGAAACATGTCCTTTGGTCCACCGAGTCCGTGCCGACCAGCAATCACCCTGTACGCTAACACTATTCTACACACACTAGGGACAAGTTTACAGAAGCCAATCAACCTACAAACACGCATGTCTTTGGTCTGTGGGAGGAAACCGGAGAAAACCCAAGCGCTCACTGGGAGAACGTACAAACTCCATACAGACAGCACCCGTGGTCAGGTTCGAACCAAGTCTCTGGTGCTGTAAGGCAGCATCTCTACCTCTGTACAACTGTGCTGTCCTGCACTGCCGCAGTGTCCCCTCTCTGAACAATATCGGGGAACTAAATGTGTTTTTACATCATGTCTTCGGAATGTGGGAGGAAACCAGAGCACTCGTAGAAAACCCACGCAGTCACAGGGAGAATGCACAAACTCCATACAGTCAACACCCGCAGTCAGGATCGAACCCGGGTTTCTGGCACTGTAAGACAGCAACTCTACAGCTGTGCCACTGTGCCGCCCCCAACTGGAGGGAAAGACTCCTTTGCCACGATACAAAGCAGAATCCATCGTCTGTGGGACAAATTCTCACCCTCTCTTTAACTTTGGCGATGAGAGATAATCCATAAATTCAGATCTCCCATTGGTAACGATGAGCACAAAACTAATGGACAGTTCTCAAACCTACCTCATCCAGTAATGTCTTCCATAGAAGGAAATCTGCTCCCCTTATGTACTCAGGCCTAATTGTGATTCTAAATCTACAGCTAAGTGGTGATTCTTAATTATCCTCTGCAATCAACTAATAAGTCAAGCAGTTGTACAAACCTTACCACAATAAATTGCATAAAGAATGCAGCAGGTATAGAAGATAATTCACCTCCTCTGGTGCAATTAGGAATGGACATTAAATACAGATATTTACAGTAATGCCTGCAACCCATTAGAGGATAAACAACCAGATTTTAAAAAACAGTTGGTTACTTTGCACACTTCATGATAACTGGTGTTCTTTTTATCACCACCATAGCAGGAAGTGTAGGCGGCACAGTGGCTCAGCGGTAGAGTTGCTGCCTTAGTGCACCAGAGATCTGGGTTCGATCCTAACTAAGGGTGTTGTCTGTATGGAGTTTGTACATTCTCCCTGTGACCACGTGGGTTTTCTCCGGGTGCTCTGGTTTCCTCCCACACTCCAAAGGTGAGCATGTTTGTAGTTTAATTGACTTTTGGAAAAAAATGCAAGATTGTCCCTAGTGTGTAGGATAGTGTTGGATATGAGGTGATTGCTGGTCGGTGAGGACTCTAAAGTTTCTGTCAGCTCTTAACTGTTTGAATTACTGGGTCATCTCCATGGAGGCATCAACATAGTTAACACTGTAAGTTAGTGGTTAAAAGAAAATAATTCAAAGGTGCTCATTGTTTGCACACTAATGTCACACCGTCATTTCAAAATACAAATCATTCAGAATGAATGAATGAATAAGTTTATTGGCCAAGTATGTACACATACTTCATGTTATTGATGGTGAAGTTGAATCTGACATTTTTATTTAATGCAGTTTACTGACCTTAATTAAACGTAGCCGGTTGATCCAATCAGCTGATAAGATATCTTGAGGACAATCTGTGCTTTGGGAGATTGTTTGGTAAGCTCTCCTCAAGTGGTGAAGTTCAATGATCAGAGCTGTGAGCTGTTGAGTAGTAGAAAGTATCAGACTGAGCTTGCTTGTCTCTCTCATGGGCACAACCTACTGACACCAAACTACAACCACTTTTGACAAAAATGTCTAGAAGCCACGTCCATGTTCCATGCTGGTAACCCTTATTCTTGTTGATTGAAGTCTTGTGCCGAAATGCCACAAAAGCCTTGATTCTAAATAGCAGCAAGCTATGGATGAGAAGACTGCCAATGGTGGCAATTTAAACTCCAAAACACCAGGTGGATGTCCTTGGTCAACTGTGCATTTTGAACGGGCATGAAATAACATCTGTTTGGTGGGCAGGTATATAAGCCTGGAGAGCAGGGGGTCATTGGTGGTCAGTAGAGGGCAGTTTCTGGGGAGAGGATAAGTCACAGCCACCAAAGAAAGTGCGTGGGGTGGAGTTGGTAGGGGGAATTTAGACTTTAGAGATACAGCATGGAAATAGGCCCTTCGGTCCACCAAGTCCGCTCCGATCAGCAATCACCCGTACACTAGTTCTATCATACACACTATGGGTAATTTACAGAAGTCAATTAACCTTCAAACCTGTACGTCTTTGGAGGGTGGGAGGAAAGCGGACCACCCGTGGAAAACCCACGCGGTAACAAGGAGCATGTATAAAGTCTGCACAGACAGCAATCAGGATAGACCCCCATCTCCTGTGCTGTAAGGCAGCAACTATACCACTGCACCACTGTGCCGCACGAGTAGGAAGAAACCTAGGGAATCCTAAATTTTCCTAGCAAATGGCAAAGGGCCAATTCATTTTTAGTTTAGAGGTACAGTATGGACCTTGGCCCACCAGGTTTACACCGACCATCAATCACATGTTCAAACCAGCTCTATGTTTTCCCACTGTCTCATCCGCTCCTTACACTTTAGGGGAAATTTAAAGAGGCCAACTAACCTACAAGTCCTTGGGATGTGGGGGGAAAACCAGAGCACACAGAGGAAACCCATGCGGTCACAGGGAGAACGTGAAAACTCCACACAGAAAGCACCCGAAGACGAGGTCAAACTCAGGTCTCTCGTGCTGTGAGGCAGCAACTCTGCCAGCTGCATCATTGTGCTGCTTTTTCTAATCTCCAATATATATTACTTCTTCAGATCTGCCTCGCACGTGGATCCAACAGGAATATTGTCACGCAAGAATGACCGCTGGAGCATAAGCAAGATACCATAAGAGACAAAGGGCGTCACGGTGGCGCAGCGGTAGAGTTGCTGCCTTACAGCGCCAGAGACCCGGGTTTGATCCTGGCTACCGGTGCTGTCTGTATGTAGTTTATACATTCTCCCTGTGATCGTGTGGGTTTCCTCCAGATGCTCTGGTTTCCTCCCACATTCCAAAGACGTACACGTTTGTAGGTTAATTGGCTTCGGTAAAAATTGTAAATTGTCCCCAGTGCGTAGGATAGTGCTAGTGTATGGGCATCGCTGGTTGGCACAGAAGGGCCTTTTCCCATGCTGTATCTCTCAACTAAACTAAGAATGAAGCAAAATAATAGACATGGGTCCTCAGTGCTGGGACAGTTACAGAACCAGCACTGGTCTGGGAAGAGATTGATTGCAGCTGGGAGATGGAAGATGTTGGGCATGTCTGGGTAATTAAAGTTACCGGAGTCTCCTCTGGACACACTGCTGCCACACACCAGGCCTCAGCGGCAACTTCAGACTGCTGAAGAAGCCGCACAATTAGGCAGTTTCTCCACCATTTCAACATCAGGTTCAATTCCTTTGTGAAGGATCTATGCCACTGCCTGACAGCTTTCCAGCTTTGCCTTAAAATTCAATTGCATAATCTGCCTTTGCACATCATGCAACTAAAAATCAATTTTGATATTTATGAATCACAAAAATGACCATTTCCAATTTGACTTGCAAAGAAAGTCAGCCTTGCAATCAAAAACCTGCATGTGACCATTTGGTTCCACCTTCAACACTCCTCTTGGGGGTTGTCAGTAAACCTGGACCATATTGTCTGCCTTTTGGCACTGATGGGACAACAACAGTCTGACGAAGGGTCTCGACCCGAAACATCGGCCATTCCTTCGATCCAGAGATGCTGCCTGTCCCGCTGAGTTACTCCAGCATTTTGTGTCTAGCTAAGGTTTTACCAGCACAGCTTTGGACTAGGATGCCACCCATCCTTCATTATATGACACACACCTCCCACTGCTAAACACCAAGTTAACTAATATCGTTCTATTACCCACTGTCCATAATTTACAACCCAATACCAAATCCCTGATCCTGCAGTGCCATTATTTAATATTTCATCTTGCATTCCAGTCCCACTTCCAGTCCCTTGTAACCCACCCCTGTGGTACCGCCTGTCTCTTAATTTTCCCTTCCTCTCCCCAACTTGATAAACTGCCAGTCCCTGATCTCTTGCCAAATTGAGTATATGCAATGGGACCAAAGATAGACACAAAATGCTGGAGTAACTCAGCGAGTTAGGCAACACCTCTGGAGGACATGGATAGGTGACTAAAGAATGGTCCCGATCTAGAGATGCTGCCTGACCCCTGAGTTACTCCAGCACTTTGTGTTCTATGCATGTTCTCTTTGTACGAAAGGCGAAGAGAGATCTTCCAAAATAAGTTCATAAGTTGATAAGTCTTAGGAGTAGAATTAACCCATCAAGTCTGCTCTGCCATTCAATCATGACTGATCTATCTTTCCCTCTCAACCCCATTCCCCTGCCTTCTCTCTATATCCCTTGCCATCCTTGCTAATCAACAATTTGTCAATCTCCACCTTAAAAATACCCAATGACTTGGCCTCCACAGCCATCTGTGGCAATGAATTCTACAGATTCACCACCCTCTGACTGAAGAAATCCCTCCTCATCTCCTTTCTAAAGGTACATCCTTTTATTAAAGTGCTTGATTTGTGACTCTGAAACCGAGAAGAACATCTCACACTAAACCCCGCTAAACCCAATTATTTGCTTTACATGTCGGTGATGCCATACCAACCCAACACTTGGCAGCAATTGACACTCGTACCTGGTTGACCTTTATGTGGTTCTCATGCCTGAGATCAATGTTCTTTCTCAGAAGATGTAGAAGTTGTTTTCTGTTCTGTTCACTGGATAGTTCAAGGCCCTACACATAAATTTTTTAAAAATCTACCATGTGACATTCAAACATATTATATCTGGAAGTATATTTTTTTACTCTTATTTTCAACTCTAATTTTTGGGGGCATACATTTTGCACTTAGTTTGACCAGGATATTTCGGTTACATGGAACATATACAGCACAGGGACAGGCCCTTTAGTGCCAAACATGATGCCAAGATAAAACTGATCTCATCTGCCTGTACATGATCCATAGCCCTCTATTCCCTGCACCCCCATGTGCCTATCTAAAAGCATCTTAAACACCACAATCGTCTTTGCCTCCACCACCATCCCTGGCAGTGCGTTCTAGGCCCTCACCACTCTCTGTGATAAAAACTTGTCCCCCACATCTCCATTAAACTTTCTCCCTCTCACCCTATAGCTATGCTCTCACATGTGGACATTTCTACCCTGGGAAAAAAATTCTGACCGTCTCTTCTATGTATGCCTCTCATGATATTAAATACTTCTGTCAAGTCTCCCCTCAATCTGACGTTTCAGAGAAAAAAGTATAGAAGGATTTTTTGTATCTTCACAGAATGTGGCTAAACTGGTTTAATGATTAGGCCAGGCATGCTGAGCCACATTAAAGCATAAGAGTAAACTAGGTACGTAGGTGTGGGCCTGTGGTTACATATAAACTAGGCTGGGTAACGATGGCAGATTTCCTTTCCAAAAAATTCTAATGAACTAGATGTTTTTTATGGTAATCTGATAATTCCACATCCACCTCTACTGAAAATAGCTTTTCAGTCCAGTCTTTTAAAATTATTTGAATCTAAATCACTCATGGTGAGATGCCATGGTGAGATATGAAGTCCCATCCCCAGGTTAATTGGTCAAAGCCAATGGATACCAATTCAGAAACTTAACCACTCCCACATTTAACTGTACTTGATAGAATTACTTGAGACTTCATTAAGTAAGGATATTAAAAGAATAAACTGGCCTACCAATTTTGGGGCTGCTGTATTATCTTGATGAACAAGCTTCTCTGTAGCTCAGATTAATCCATGGTGACACATCCCCATCTTTGACTTGTACCATGGAGATTTATTTTAGACTTTAGAAATACAGCACGGACACAAGCCATACGGCCCACCAAGTCCGCGCCGACCAGCGAAACCCCATATACTAACACTATCCTACACACGTGGGACAATTTACAATTTTACCAAAGCCAATTAACCTACAAACCTGTACGTCTTTGGAGTGTGGGAGGAAACCAGAGCATAGAAACATAGAAAATAGGTGCAGGAGAAGGCCATTCGGCCCTTTGACCCAGCACCGCAATTCATTGTGATCATGGCTGATCATCCACAACCCGTGCCTGCCTTCTCCCCATATCCCTTGATTCCACTAACCCCTAGAGCTCAATCTAACTCTCTCTTAAATCCATCCAGTGATTTGGCCTCCACTGTGGCAGAGAATTCCACAAATTCACAACTCACTGGGTGAAAAAGTTCCTTCTCACCTCAGTTTTAAATGGCCTCCCCTTTATTCTAAGACTGTGGCCCCTGGTTCTGGACTCGCCCAACATTGGGAACATTTTTCCTGCATCTAGCTTGTCCAGTCCTTTTATAATTGTATATGTCTCTATAAGATCCCCTCTCATCCTTCTAAACTCCAGTGAATACAAGCCTAGTCTTTTCAACCTTTCCTCATATGACAGTCCTGCCATTCCAGGGATCAATCTCATGAACCTACGCTGCACTACCTCAATTACAAGGATGTCCTTCCTCAAATTAGGAGACTAAAACTGTACACAATATTCCAGATGTGGTCTTTCCAGGGCCCTATACAACTGCAGAAGAACCTCTTTACTCCTATACTGAAATCCTCTCGTTATGAAGGTTAACATGCCATTAGTTTTCTTCAATGCCTGCTGTACCTGCATGCCAACTTTCAGTGACTGGTGTACAAGCACTCTGAGAAAAAACACATGTTCACAAGGAGAACATAAAAACTCTGTACACCACCCATAGTCAGGATCGACCCTGGGTTTCTGGTGCTGTAAGACAGCAACTCTACCGCTGTGCCATTTTGCCGACCCAAGATGTTCCAACATGCCTTAACTAACTCCAAGATAGCCAGCATGCCTTAACTAACTCCAAGATAGCCAGCATGCCTTAACTAACTCCCTACTGCCAAGTCGTACTTTATGTCCAATGTATTATCTCACCTTTGCTTCAGCTGTCTGCATTCCAAGCTTGCATAATAACTGGTCTCTCTCATTCTCCAGTTTCAAATTTAGTTTCACCAAATCTAGAAACATAAAACCAACTCAATATTTATTTGGAATAGACCACAGTTCCAGTGGTATTAATGAAATATCTCATTACTGCAATATTGATGTGGCAAACCCATTCCATCAATTAGAAACCAAGAGAAATTAGATATTATGATTGTAAGGAGCAACATTTTTAATGCAGTCTTTTAAATATAAGAAACATCATAGCATTGTTAAAACGTCCTTTTTTACACAAAGGGTGGTGGGTATATGAAACGAGTTGCCAGAGGAGGTAGTTGAGGCGGGTACTATCATTACATTTAAGAGATATTTGGACAGGTTAGGAAGGGTTTAGTGGGTTATGGGTCAAGTGCGGGCAGGTGGGACTACTGTATATGGGGCATGTTGGCCGGCATGGGGTAGTTGGGCCGAAGGGCTTCTTTCCACGCTGTTGGATTCTATGACTTGGCGATAGCTGAACAAATGAAAGCTTGAGATACAAGAAACTGCAGTTTCTGTATTCTTGGGCAAAAAACAATGTGCTGGAGGAGCTCAGTGGGTCAGGTAGCATCTGGCAAGGGATAGACGATATTTCGGGTTGGGATCTTTCTGCAGACTTGCCCGTCCGCAGATGCTGCCTGACCCACTGTGTTCCTCCAGCACTTTGTGTTTTACTCAAGACTCCAGCATCTTTAGTCTCTTGAGTAACCATAGTTTAACCTCATTGCTTTATGATTTATTTTCTTGGACAATCAGATGGGATAGACAAAGCAGGCTCCAAATTACTTGTGTACGTTTCATTCATTAAATCTACTACATAAAGAGAAAGAAAACTGAACAAATATTTAGAACAAAGATAGACACAAAGTTCTGGAGTAAGTCACCGGGTCAGGCAGCATCTCTGGAGAAAATGGACAGCTGACATTTCGGGTCGGGACCCTTCTTCAGACTGGAAGAAGGGTCCCAAACCGAAACGTCACCTATCATTTTCTCCAAAGATGTTGCTGCCTCACACACTGAGGTACCCCACTGCCTTATGTCTATCTTTGGTATAAATCAGCATTTGCAGTTCCTTCTTATTAAATATTTGTAACAGTTGGTGAATTATACCTTCTATTTTCTCCAACAGCTTTTCAAATTGCAGGTTTACGTTGCACTGAGTTTTGATGAGATCTGCACTTGGCAGCTGTAACCTATTTTTAAAAAAGTGCAGTTCATTAATAGAACAAAAAAATGTTTTAGTAAGCAAATGATAGTGTTTCAAGTAATGAAGGAGGTGAGTTAGATCCCAAGAAGCACTGTATCAACCACTGTTGTACAGAGAAGCAAACACAACCCTTTCACCAGGAAAATGTATCTCTGTCTTAGTCTTGTTCACATGTTGGCACCCAGGGAATCTTTGACCATCCATCCATTCAATAACAGTGAAAGTAACTAAAATGAGAGAGTGGAAATTCATCTATTGCCTTCAAAAGAACTGAATCAATTTCAACATAACTGTATACTACATCACTTCCAAGCTATTTCCAACAGGACACATTCAGTATGTTACCGAATATTCTAAATCAAACGTCCGCAGGTGCATGGTTGACAGCTTACAGGTGTCAAGAGTGTTTTATTGTCATATGTCCCGAAGCAGAACAATAAAATTCTTACTGGCAGCAGCACGACAGGTAAGTAAACATAGTACTCAATGGCTACCATAATAAACAAAAACATGTTAAAAAACAATATAGTTAAAAAACAAAACAAAGCCCCAAGTCCCCAGTGCATCAAGGCACTTCGTAGTTTAGTTGGAGTTTGTAATGTTCAATAGCCTGAAGGTGGTAGGAAAGAAGCTTTTCCTGATCCTGAACAATTTTCAGTCTCCTATACCTTTTTCCTGCTGGCAGAAGTGAAATGAAAGCATGGCCAGGGTGGTGTGGATCCTTGATAATGCTGGCTGCCTTTTGGAGACAGCGCCTCCTGTAGATCCCTTCGATGGTGGGGAGGTCAGTACATGTGATGGACTGGGGTAGTGTTCATCACTTCTGTAATCTTCTTCATTCCTGGGTGTTCGAGTTGCCAAACCAGTTGCAACTAGTCAATATGCTCTCTACCGTACACCTGTAGAAGCTCAAGAGAGTATTTGTCAACATACCAAATATCCTCAATCTTCTGAGGAAATAGAGGCATTGATGGGCTTTCTTTATGACTGCATCAATGTGGTGGGTCGAGGACAGATCTTCAGTGATATGTTCGCCCAGGAACTTGAAGTTGTTGACTCTCCGTCACTGACCTGTCAATGAAGACAGGTTTGTGGATCCTTGGCCTTCCTCTTCTAAAGTCAACAATCAGTTCATTGGTTTTACTGACGTTGAGAGCAGGGTTGTTGGTCTGGCACCATTCAATCAGACAATCAATATCCCTCCTCTACTCTGACTCATCGTTACCTCGGATTATTGATTATTAATTTATCGTATCATTGATTATTGTACATTTATTTGAGTGTTTTGTATTAATGGGCTTGTAAAGCTGTAGCAAGTAAGGAATTCGTTGTTTTGTTGCTGCCACTACATCTGACAATTAAACACTCTTGACTCTCTTGTCATTTCTGCATTCCAACATAAATTAAAGTGAATTTTATTCTGAATGTGAGTCCACATGCACCAGTGGTTTTTTAAAAATAATCTGACTTCAGTTAAAAAGCAAACTGAAAAATAAAAAAGATCAGTTCCACATCATGCAACTGTTGGCCATCATAAGAAAAGATTCCCAACTGGTTCTCCAATATTGTTTAGTGACAGAAACACCCATCGTTATCTGATTTGACATAGAAACATAGAAAATAGGTGCAGGAGTAGGCCATTCGGCCCTTCGAGCCTGCACCGCCATTCAATATGATCATAGCTGATCATCCAACTCAGTAACCTGTACCTGCCTTCTCTCCATACCCCCTGATCTCTTTAGCCACAAGGGCCACATCTAACGCCCTCTTAAATATAGCCAATGAACTGGCCTCAACTACCTTCAGTGGCAGAGAATTCCACAGATTCACCACTCTGTGTGAAAAAACACTTTCTCATCTCGGTCCTAAAAGACTTCCCCCTTATCCTTAAACTGTGACCCCTTGTTCTGGACTTCCCCAACATCGGGAACAATCTTCCTGCATCTAGCCTGTCCAACCCCTTAACAATTTTGTACGTTTCTATAAGATCCCCCCTCAGTCTTCTAAATTCCAGCGAGTACAAGCCGAGTCTATCCAGTCTTTCTTCATATGAAAGTCCTGCCATTCCAGGAATCAATCTGGTGAACCTTCTCTGTACTCCATCTATGGCAAGAATGTCTTTCCTCAGATTAGGAGACCAAAACTGTACGCAATACTCCAGGTGTGGTCTCACCAATGCCCTGTACAACTGCAGCAGAACCTCCCTGCTCCTATACTCAAATCCCCTCGCTTTGAATGCCAACATACCATTCGCTTTCTTCACTGCCTGCTGCACCTGCATGCCTACTTTCAATGACTGGTGTACCACGACACCCAGGTCTCGTTGCATCTCCCCTTTTCCTAATCGGCCACCATTCAGATAATAGTCTGCTTTCCTGGTCTTGCCACCAAAGTGGATAACCTCACATTTATCCACATTATACTGCATCTGCCATGCATTTGCCCACTCACCTAACCTATCCAAGTCACGTTGCAGCCTCCTAGCATCCTCCTCACAGCTAACACATGTTGCAGCTTTCAGCCTCACTCGCAGATGAATTTTACCTCCAACTATGGTGGCCAGGAAGCCATTTCAATACCACCCACTTCTCAAGAAAGGAAGGGATGGGTAATAGGTGCTGACCTTGTCATCCCAGAAATTAACAAAACGTAATTTGAGATTTTTGACCTGAATTATCCATCATTATCCCGAGTTGCAATCAGTCAGTTCTTCATGAGCTGGTATTTAACTTAGTTTTATTTTACTCTTGAACAATGTTGAAAGGAAATAAAAACGTATTCAGTTTACCCTTCCTCTGAATATCTTGATTCTTTCCGTGCTTTTCCATTTTCTTGTGGATCTAGGCTGAGCACCGTGACTGTCTTCAGAAAGAAGTAAAATGTGACAAGTGAGAATAATTGACTGGGGTAATAAGTGACCATGTGTGCAAAGACTGTGTATAATGTCGGCACAGTGAACCCACACATACTCACCTCCAGCCAGCAGTTCCACAGAGAGCTGCCAGTGACATACTCCTCGCGAAATAGCTCTGCATTCATTTCTGCACCTTCTCATTGGAACGCAGTGGTCAGATACCAACACTGGTGATCTCCCGCTCCACCACTCTGCTCACCACCAAGTCCAGCGTCAAAACAGAAATGCACCAAACTGAGGGACAGGTTGCACTTCGCATCTGGCCCTTCAACTTTACATGAGCTTGGCTGATGGAAGTTATGTAATCCCATTCACAAGTTATAGGAGTGGAATTAGGCCCATCGAGTCTACTCCGCCATTAAATCATGGCTGATCTCTGCCTCATAATCCAATTTTCCTGCCTTCACCCCATAACCCTTGACACCCGTTCTAATCAAGAATTTGCCTATCTCTGCCTTAATTCATTCATTTGAATGGAGTCACCGATATTGAAAGAAAAGATATGTGTCGGGAAATGGCTTGTTTGTTTTTCTTCATTATAATGATTTTGATTCATTTCTGGTAAATTTAAGTTATTAACAATTAGATTTACTTTTTATTTTTTCAAGTAATTGATAATTATTCAAGCCCATTTGAATTAGTTATCAGCGATATGTAAAAATAGTTGAATAGGCTTCTGACTTAAGCGAACTGTCAATGGACAGTCAGGGAGGTTTTGGAATAGAGTCTCAAACTTCTGCCACTAAAGCCCATCACAGGTCCTAGGCAGCACTGCCTCTTGGGAGGAACGGCAGGGGGGGTGGGGTGGGGTGGGGGGGGCTGGTTCACTGCTCTCCATCCCAGGATTAAGTCACTATGAGCACAGGCACTGAGGATTTCAGGGGCTCCGCCAAAGGTCAGGTCCACTATCATCTTCCCCAGAGCATGGGACCTCCAGTCAATAGACCCAACTATTGCCGGCTTGACAAAGAGGAATGGATTGTTTTGGGTCTTAATCAGACTGCAACAGCATTTTAAATAATAGTAATCCAGATGTTTGGGATGAAGCCAAGAGAATTTATATCTTTGGTCAATTTTGTGTTTTGCCCTCCCTTTACGAGTTTGAAATGCCCCCGTTCATCAGACAGGTGCTGTTGTTTTCCATGGGACCTTCTGCACCTGAAAATGCCCTGGATTTGGAATACGGTCAGTGGTTGGATACAGTAGTGGGCAGGTGCAACATCTCACCATGTCAATACCTCTCCAACAGGTCTTTGTAACGTTTAGATTTCAGTTCTCTGCCATGACAACTCCTACTAACAAGCATCTTATTTCCGTAGAAAAGTAAAATAAGTAGATTAGATAATGGGTGGTTGACTCATAAAATTGGTGAAAGCCTCCTGTTCCCACTAAGTCTGAAAATGACTTCCCAGTGTCTAAATGATGCTTTAAAGAGTATAAATATATTGGGAATGATGAACTCTAGCATTGATTCTGTAAAAGGGTTACATTGATAATATATAACCTTGCATGAAAATCTATCGGTGGTACACAATTACTGACTAAATGTATAGTTACTGTGCTGACCAAGTGATTCTGCTTTCTGTATTGCTAACATACAGTTTTTGGACTTATCATGTATGGTGGTACTTTACCTTATGAATATAATTGTATATAATAACAATACATTTTGGGTCTATGATAACACAAGTGCCATGATCTTTCAATCACATGCATTTGCTAAAGATTTTTTCCCTACAACAGCGTTTGCTGAAATGTGACAGGCTTGCTGGTGTCTGCAAATATGAAGGTTTAATATTTTTGTTTCAACCCCTGCTGCAGTTTTGAAAACCAGAAAGAACGTGTCTTCTTTTGCATTCAATTTAGTTTGGAGCTCTGATAAGGGTCCGAATTTGCTTTAGTTTTCACGAAGCTTCTCCTCCTCTTACCCCGTGATGCTGCTCTGTTTCTATGTCAGTCTTCTGCAGCTCTGTTCCAGTGACCTTGTCGGTGTCGGCAATGTCTTCCTTTCCATCTTCCTCTTGCTTCCAACAAACAAACAGCTCCTCCTTCGTCAATTCGGGTTTACTTGGATGAAACTTACACTGCAGACATGATTTGGAGGGGATCTCCTCATGGTCTTTTGATTGCACCCTATGGATTGAAATGTCAAATGTCATCACTGAGACATAATTAAGGGCTGGACAAGGGCTATGGATGGAACATTTCTCCTGCTGGTCATATACATTGCAATATCCTTGCATGCTTAGAACAGTACCCGATGAGTTACTCCAGCAATTTGAGTCTTTCTGCGATGTAAGCCAGCATATGCAGTTTCTTACTACACAGGAACTGGCCCTTCAGCCCACAATGCTTGTGCCGAACATGATGTCATGTTAAACTGATCTCATCAACCTGTCCACGATCCGTATCCTTTATTCCCTGCACTTCCATGTGCCTATCTAAAAGCTTCTTAAATTAAATCAAGTCATTGGTAACTTTCTAATCTGCTTCATCTTCGAGAAAACTTCCACTGGCCAAAATTACTCAGAGGATCAAGTCTTTGGCAAACTATAGCAATAGCAAACAAAACATAAATAGTATCTTCCACTCACACAGAATCCGATTATTATTCACTGGTAATTCAGTAATTCATGCCAATGTTACTTTAGGTATGTTTTTCATTTGGCAATAGGGCTGAAAGTCTCTTCAAAACTTACATGATAAGAAATAAATCAAATAAGACAAACAATAAGACATCATTGTGTTTGGAAATTGATTCTAAATTGGCGGCATGAAATACACTGTTCATTTGTGCCTCCATGTTTTATGCTATTTCCCAAATCCGGTGTCACTAACCCACTGTGCAACTGGTGTCTGTCCAAGGATGGAGTGTGAGAGCTCAGTCATCTCCTGACCTGGTAGATTCCCAATAGAACGTAACGGAGCTAATGAAATCTGCATTTTATACTATTCTAAGCAACAAGAAACTAAGCAAAAGTCTCCTGTTTGTAAAATAGCTGACATCAGCTATTCTTATTTCACTCTAGAGCTAGTATAGTGATTATATGAAAAATCATCAGTATTGTTGATGTTCTGCAATCCATACACTGCAGGAAACATCTTGTTGCATTTCAGCTTGCTCATGGCAATCTTGTTTATCCTCTCTTCAAAGTCATTAGGTTGTAGAAGTGAGGCATAATACACAGTGAACTGTATGGCAATGAAAGGCTTAATATTAATATCTTGTAAGATATGAATATTGAATCTTTATTGTTCTTAAATGGTATGTTTAAACCAATCATTAAGAGCAGGAAAGCAGATATTTCAAATTAAGCTTTTCAGGTAATTTCCTAATACCTTTTAAGTAACGTAATACTCTCTGATTTAGAAGCCACTTGTTAAATTATTGCTTTATTTCAAGTACGTCTATGGAAGATGACAGTCTTGAACTACTATCTACCTTGTTGGTGACCCTCAGACTATCCTTGATCAGAGTTTGCTGGCTTTACCTTGCACTAAATGTTATTCCCTTATCATGTATCTATACACTATAAATGGACCGATTGTAATCGTGTATTCTCTTTCTGCTACCTGGTTAGCACACAACAAAAGCTTTTCATTGTACCTCGGTACACGTGATAATAAACTAAACTGTAAACTGTAAATAATTCCCATCACTCCAGCTCCTTCAATGATAATTCTGACTCTCGGCACTGTACCATTAGTGAATCAACAAAACAAAAACATAATTACCTGCCATCAGCTTCATTCGGTGATAAGGAATCACTGCACTTGTGACATTTCATGCTTTCCATTGTTTCCAGCATCAGCTCTTTTTCATTGAATATCTGCCGGTGTTCAGATTCCAGAGTCTTCATTTGAGAGGATGAAATTGTCTTTTCGCTCTGCAAGTTCAGAATTTGTTTTTCCAAAGCCTGCAAACTTTGTTTCAGTCCTGCTGTCTCCAACAAAAGGCTTTCATTTATCTGTTGTGTGAAAAGAAAGTACATGTCTCCACATGTTTTTGAAACATCAACAAAAGTGACACCATCTCACCATGGTTACTGTGAAGAGATGTCCAGTAAAATACCCATTGGCTTTCCATCAGAAAGGGGATTTGTAGTTTGGCTGATTTTAATCGTCGCTCTGGGTTTTGTTAGAAGTATTGCCAATTTAACTAAGGAATAAGACTGGAGACATTTGTATAATCTACCATTGCATAAGTCTTCTACAAAAATGGGATTCAGACCTGGGCAGGTGTTGACAAGATCATCTAAATGTGATGGCAGATCAATAACTCATTTCACATCTGTCCCAATTTTAAGATTAATAGAAGACTTGATCTTGACTTCTCTCAAGAAGGGTGGAAGCTCAATTTTCTGAGTGTCACTGCAATTCAAAGGAATAAGTTTAGCATCTTCCTAACTCACCAGATTGCAAACAAAGCCACACTAGCATTAGGGATCAGGCCGCATGGTAACATAAACTACTTTTGGATTACTCAGGTCTTTGCGATACACCACAAGCCACAAGGTTTTACAGCAAGGGAGACTGAAGCTGGGAATGCAGATATGATCAAAAGGCATCACTGATGTACTGAACACAATGTCAAGTTGATAACTGGGTTTCAAAACCATCAATATCACACTAAATATAATGGGGCAGAACAGACTCTTTATGTAAGTGTGCCAGTACACTTTTCAAAAACATCACTCAAGCTTCATAGAAGGACGGGGCACTGATTGAAAACTCATCATTCTGTGCACACTTGAAGTTCAATGAGCCCACTGTAATAGACAATGTACATGGTGAAACATATAAAGAAGGCAGGCCGCTTGGTCCCGTGATCATGTACATCCCCCTATTCAATTAGATATGCATCTTCACTCTATTTGCTCACCATTTGCTGAACATCCACCAACAACAACCCATTGGCTTCAGTTATGACTCAGTGCCCACTATGTTACGGAGGAAACATTCTCTGATTTCTAGCTGCAATGTTCCACATCAGCCACACCATTTCTATACGCCTGGTGTATTCTCTAAACACCTCATAGGGTTGTCACTAGCAAGCTTTCTTCCTCCTTGTGGGAGAGAGTCAATGGAGTAAACTGGACCACTGTCCATACTGGGATGAGACAGGGCGACCAAGGTGGGCACAGGAGAGCCAAGGCTATGGTGAGTAGTGAGTAGTGAGAGGGAGGAGGAATTGCCCTGTTTCACACACCTCTATCCTTTCTATCCTCTCTTACTTCTCCCACAACACTTGATAACTTTTGTCTGCCTGCCATCTTTCTTTCCTACTCTCCTTTCGCATCAACTCATACACCGATCAGCCAAAACATTATGACCACCTGCATAATATGCTGTTGGTCCTCCATGTGCGGCCCTATATGCAGCAGGGTTCGATGCACTGTGTATTGTGACACATTCCTCCCGTGACCACCTCACCTCACATCCGGAATCTTGGAATCATCCTTGATCAAACCCTCTCCTTCGACAAACACATCAAACACATCACAAAGACAGCCTTCTTCCACCTCAAAAACATTGCCCGTCTCCGTCCATCCCTCTCCTCCACAGCTGCAGAAACCCTCATCCACGCCTTCATCACCTCCCGTCTGGACTACTGCAACAGCCTCCTCTATGGCGCACCCTCAAAAATCATCAATAAACTTCAATACATTCAAAACTCCGCTGCCCGTCTACTCACACACACCTCGATCCGTGACCATATCACCCCCGTCCTTTATAAACTCCACTGGCTCCCCATCCCCCAGAGAATCCAGTACAAAATCCTCCTCATAACCTACAAAGCCCTCCATAACCTGGCCCCATCCTACCTGACCGACCTCCTCCACAGGCACACTCCCACCTGCACCCTCCGCTCTGCCGCTGCCAATCTCCTATCCCCCCACATCCGGACTAAACTCAGATCCTGGGGGGACAGGGCTTTCTCCATCGCTGCTCCCACCCTATGGAACTCACTACCCCAAACCGTTAGAGACTCCCCCACACTCACCACATTCAAAACATCGCTGAAGTCTCACCTGTTCAGCACTGCCTTCAACCACTGAAGGTCACCTCACCTACTGTCTCCTTTCTCTGTTCATTTATTTATTTACTTATTTATCTATTTATTAATTTCCCTATGTTCTCAAAATCTCTGTAAAGCGTCTTTGAGTATATGAAAAGCACTATATAAATAAAATGTATTATTATTATTATTATTATTAAAATTTTCTGTGACTTGTGCCACAGTAGACCTTCTGTCGGTTCGGACCAGACGGAATAGCCTTCGTTGCCCTCGCGCATCGATGAGCCTTGGGCGCCCGACACCCTGTCGCCGGTTTGTGGTTTGTCGCTCCTCGGACCACTGTCGGTAGGTACTCACCACTGCTGACCGGGAGCACCCCACAAGCCTTGCCATTTCAGAGATGCTCTGACCCAGTCGTCTGGCCATAACAATTTGGCCCTTGTCAAAGTTGCTCAGGTCTTTACTCCTGCCCATTTCTCCTGCATCCAACACATCAACTTCAAGAACTGACTGTTCACTTGCTGTCTAATATATCCCACCCCTTGACAGGTGCCATTGTAACAAGATAATCAATGTTATTCACTTCGCCTGTCAGTGGTCATAATTTTATGGCTGATCGTGTATATTCCTCTTGGTGCTGGGATGACAATCCAAACCACTTTGGCAACTTTCATACTCTTTTCTATCTCCTCTTTCACATGCAAAAGGGTTGGCTCAATGAATTCCCACTGAGGCATCCAATGGAACCATCAGTAATCACCCAGGGTCTCAGTATCAGAAACCAACCAATAAAAATGCATCGAACCAGCCTAGAATCACTGCAAAACCGTCACCTTACATCCCTGTCCCCATTAATCTGTGACCTTGGCATATCATCCCCACAAACCTTGGGTCTTCCTGGCTTTCCACTAGGAGCTTTTCCAGTTATCAACCCGTTCCCTTGGTCCTTGCAAGAAAATCCTGCAAGAAAGTCAGGAGGCCTCGAATGCAGGAACTGAACAGACTTGTGTTGCACAATAACATTTGACTGGGTTACAGATTACCCGATTACTGCGGGCATTGGTGCAGGCACACCACTGTAAACACAAAATGTTATAAAACCTCTTGCCAAGCCACTAATACTGCTGCCCTCTTGGCAGGAGGTCAACAGTGCCAAACAAATACTCTAAATTATTTCTATGCACTTTAGTTGAGTCATAGAATCATAGAGTCATACGGTAAGCAAACAGGCCCCTTGGCCCAAATACTCATTCTGGCCAAGATGCCCGTTTGCACTAGTCCCACCTACCCACGTTTGGTCCATATCCCTCTAAAACTTTCTTATCCATTCATTTGTCCCTATGTCTTTTAAATGCACTCTCTAGTACATGTTCTCACTATTCATTCATTATTGAGCTAGGCTAGTTCCAACTGCTTCTGTAGTATTTGATGACCTCCATATATCCTTACACTTCTATTGGCGGTTAATTGTGATGTAGATACGAGGCATTGCTTTTTCAGTCCATAGCTCTCACACTTAGTTTGGAATAGCTGAGTGTGCAGATCTGATACTTGGTGTTCCAGTGATGCTCTCCCAGTTTCAGCACCTACGAGGCGAGATGCAAGCTCTTGGAGGTCATCTTCCTGGAAAAATCAGAAAGAAAATACATGGGAAAAAGGATTATTTTAGGTTCCATGTGGTAAAGCTCTTTGATTCTTTTTGGTGAACAACTTTTCCCCAACATAAACACTGCCAAGGATTCATTGCCCTCTGGTTGACATAATTCCTTCTTCTCTCAGTCCTGAAAGCATACTGTCGGTTGCATCACAGCTTGATCTGGGAACAGCTCTGCCCAAGACCGCAAGAAATTACTGAGAGTCATGAGCATTGTCCAGTCCATCACACAAACCGAACTTCCTGCCATTGGCTCTATCTACACATCACGCTGCCTCGGTAAAGCAATCAAGATAATCAAAGACTTGTCCAAGCCGAGTTACTCCTTCTTCTCCCCGCTCCCGTAAGGCAGAAGGTACAGAAGCTTGAATGCATGCACCATCAGACTCAGGAAAAAGCTTCTTCCCCTCTGTTATCAGGCTTCTAAATAGTCCTTGTATAAGCTGGGGTACTGACTGATACACCTCTACCCCATTGCGGGCTGTGTCTATGGAACTAGTGCACTACAATGCCAAGAAGTATATTCTGCACTCTGTATCTTCCCCTTTGCTCTACCTATTGAACTTGAGTTTAGCTTGATTGTATTTATGTCTGGTATTAACTGATTTGAACGGATAGCCGCAAAACTTTTTTTGTCACTGCACCTCAGTACACATGACAATAATAAACCTAAACCTAAATCTAAACCTGAATGGCTGGCCACTTATTAAGGGATGGTGACACTGACTTCCAAACACCCCCTCCAAGGAGAAATAATCTGTACAACCTCCCCATCAAAACTCAGTAATGATGCAGTACGTTTCCTTTATAGAAGAACAGAAGGTTCCCAGATAGCTGCTTTGGATTTGAATGTTTAATTGTGCTGGCTCTGCTGTCTGATTCACAGTGTAAAATTGGTAAACAAAGAGCACTTTTTCCACTATTATAAATCTTGACCAATATCAAGATATCTGAGATAACACATATATTACAGAATAGTAAGAGACAGGTGGAAGACCTCAACTCCAGTTGAATTCCCAATCATCAATTCCATTCTGATGCCACTGACCATATGAAATGAAGTAGATATTACATTGAATTCTAAAGTATAAGAAAATAACTGCAGTTGCTGGTACAAATCGAAGGTATTTATTCACAAAATGCTGGAGTAACTCAGCAGGTTAGGCAGCATCTCAGGAGAGAAGGAATGGGTGACGTTTCGGGTCGAGACCCTTCTTCAGAAGACTGAAGAAACGTCACCCATTCCTTCTCTCCTGAGATGCTGCCTGACCTGCTGAGTTACTCCAGCGTTTTGTGAATAAATACATTGAATTCTAAAATAGATTACTCATCTCTTACATTCTACATATGGTCTGACCACCTCCCAGAACTTTGTCATTTTGTGACTTTGGGACAGCTTAACATCATCTCTTTGTAACAGTAGACATCTGAAGATGGATATAAAGTGCTGGAGTAACTTAGTAGGTCTGGCAGCATCTCTGGTGAAAAAGGATGGGTGATTACCCATTGTTTTTCTCCAAGAGATGGTGCCTGACCCGCTGAGTTACTCCAGCACTTTGTGTCTATCTTGTGTATAAATCAGCATCTGCAGTTCTTTGTTTCTACAGTAGACATCTGAACTTCAGCTCTAATCCGCTTGAACATGAAGTAGAATTTGGAGAGGAATCCTGTATGAAGGGCTTTGTATCTTCCCTTGGAATGAAAATACTTAAAATAAAATAAAAAAATGTCTAATGTTTGACAGCTTCCACAATAAATTACCAGGGACTCTGATTGTAATCATGTATAGTCTTTTCTTTGACAGGATAGCACACAACATGAAAGCTTTTCACTGTGGATGCTGATTTATACCAAAGCTAGACACAAAGTGCTTGAGTAACTCAGTGGGTCACAGGCAGCATCTCTGAAGAACATGGATAGGCAACATTTTGGGTTGGGCCCCTTCCGGGTCAGGAAACGTCACCTATCCTTTTTCTCCAGAGATGCTGCCTGACCCACTGAATTACTCCATCATATTGTGCCTAGCTTTTCACTGTACCTCAGTACATGTGACAATAATAAACTAAACTAGAATTGGACCTTGCTCTAGTAACAGACAGGTTTAGTGAAAATACTTCTTTTTTCCATGTTTGAATACTTGCATGTGTGACACTGGCCAGATCACCACCCTCACTCACTTCCTCGACATTCCAGTACTCTTCATGATGCTCCAAGGAATCACTTAAAGTTTCCAAATGGTTCCGTGGCTGACTTTCAGGCTAAGATAATCAGGAAGAATAAGCTTATTGAACATCATGAGTGATAAAACATATCTTTTCACTGACCAACAATTATTTCTATTGATTTCTTAAAATGTAATTTGATGAGTGCCTATTCCCAATGGCAAACTTATCCACCTGTAGCACATGATGGAAGTTCAGTCGCATTTTCCCTAGACTTTCCACAGAAACACACAAGTTGTAATAAACATAACAATGTTTCTGGGGGTGGCAATGTGGTTGTGGGTTAGAGTTATGGGAGTAATGGGGTAGGGACTGCAGGCAAACACTGATGGGCGACTGCTTTGCAGAACGTTTACGTTCAGTATCTAAGAGTGACCCTGAGTTTCCAACAGCCTCTAACTTCAATTCTCCATCCCACTTCCACTCTATTCTCCTCACTGTTCCAACAAGCTAAACATAAGCCCAGGGAACATCATTTCGATCTTCTGACTGGGCACACTGCAGCCCTTGGGAGTGAATATTAAATTAAAATATTTCTGATCACAAATCATTCCTGTTTGTATCAGCACTGGCAAGTTCTGGTCATAAAACTACAATATTAACTTCACTCTCTCCACAGTTAATGCCTGATCTGCTGAGTATTTTCAGCCTTCCCTTTTGTTTCAGATTTGCAGCAACCTCTCTGTCTGTATAGTAGAATTCCAACATGATCACAGACTTACAGAGTTGTACATCACAGAAATGGATCCTCTCGGCCCATCACATCCATGCTAAGCATGATGCCTATTGTTGCTAATCCAATTTGAGTGCATTAGGTCATTGTATACTCTATGCCTTTCCTATCCAGGTACGTCCAATTGCCCTTTAAATACTGTAAGTGTATCTGTCTCTTCACCACTTCTGGAATCTCATTCCAGCCAACCACCACCTTCTGTACAAAAAACTTATTCTTCAATTTTCCTTTAAATTTCTCCCCTCTCACTTAAAATTATGCCAACATGTTCTAAACATCCCTGCCCTGAGAAAAAAGACAGGACTGTCATGGATAGTTATAACTCATACTTGTATAAACCTCTATAATCAGCCCCCCTACATATGAGTCAGAGTAAACCCAGACTATCCAATCTCTCCTTTGACCTACAGTCCTCCATTCCAGGCAATATCTTAATGAATCTCTTCTGTACTCTCTCTATTGCTACCACATCCTTCCTGTAGTGCAGCTCATGGAGGTGAGTAAGGACATAAGATTTGTCCCAATATAACATTGCCAAAGATTCATTGCCCACTGGCTGAGAGAGTTTCTTCTCCTATCAGTCCCAAATGCCTGACCACTTATTTGGGAAGATGACACTGTTTCTAAACACCACTTCCTCGGAGAAATAATCAATATATCTGCCATGTCAAGCTACATAAAAATGCTGCACGTTTCCTCCAATAAAGATAATTACTCCACTGATAATTACTTTGGATGCTTATGTTTAAGTATGCTGGCTCTTTTGGTTGATTCACTATGTAAAATTAGGAAACAACAACACTTTTTCCATTATTATAAATCTTGAACAATATCTAAGAGTCTGAGATAACACAATATATCCTAGATGGGAGATAACCAGAGTTCGCAAATCAGCAGCTTCATTGCAATGCCACTGACCGTATGAAATGAAGTAGATATTACCTTGAATTATAAAATAGATTACTAGATTACTCATCTCTTAGTTTCGACAGGGATTGTTCTGACCTCCTCCTTCAGCGTTGTCCTTTTGTAACTTAGGGACAGCTTAACACTGTCCCTTTGTAACAGTAGACATCAAATCTTCAGCTCTAATACCATTGAAAATGAAGTAGCATTTGGAGAGGAACCCCATGTGCATTCAGGGGTTTTGACTCTTCCCTTGGAATGGAAACAAATATGTCTAATATTTGACAGCTTCCACAATACATTGCCTAGGAGTCTGCTCTGGAATTGGCCCTTGTTGTAGTAATAGACAGGTTTAGCGAGCGAGACCATGTTTTAATACTTGCTTGTGCGTTACTGGCCAGATTACCACCTTCACTCGCTTCCTTGACATTCCAATGTTCTTCATGATGCTCGAAAGAATCACTTGAAGTTTGCCATGGGTTCTGCGACTGTTTTTTAGCCTAAGATATCAGGAAGATTAAGCTCATAAGTGTTAAAAACATTGTTTTCTTTGAACTCTGATAATTTTTTCTATTGATTTCTTAAAATGTAATTTTAATTAATTCCTGTTCCAGTTGTGAAACCTTATCCATTTGCAGCACATGATAGATGTTCAGTTGCATGTACCCTGGACTTTCCACAAAAAAACACAGAAAGTTGTAATAAACATAACTTTAATTACCATGGTGTTCAGTAACAGTAAGTTATCAGTAACGGTAACCTGTGATATTAACATTTTAATCTCAAAACAGGTTCATATTTTGAATGGTACAACTCAGAATGGTAATGGGGGGTGGTAATTTAGATTTTAGATTTTTAGATTTAGAGATACAGCAGAAATAGGCCCTTTGGCCCACCGGGTCCGCGCCGCCCAGCGATCCCCGCACATTAACACTATCCTACACCCTAGGGACAATTTTTACATTTGTCCAGCCAATTAACCTACATACCTGTACGTCTTTGGAGTGTGGGAGGAAACCGAAGATCTTGGAGAAACCCTCACTGAAGGGCTGACTGATTGGCAAAACACTTACATTCAGTATTTAAAAGTGACCCTGAGTTTCCAGCTGTCTGTCACTTCACTCCATTCTCTTGTTCCTTATCATCGTCTGCTTTGATTTGTCGTTTTCACACCTTACCCCTCCATATCTCCAGACTCCCTTTCCCCTGACTCTCAGTCTGAAGAAGGGTATCGACCCGAAATGTCACCCATTCCTCTCTTCAGAGATGCTGCCTGTCCTGCTGAGTTACTCCAGCATTTTGTCTCTCACTTCAATTCTCCATCCCACTTGCTCCCTATTCTCCTCACTGTTCCAACAATTCAATGTAAGCTCAGGGAACAACATTTCCATCTTTTGACTGGGCACATTGCATCCCTTGGGAGTGAGTGTTGAATTGAAACATTTCTGATCACCAATTTTTCCTGCTTGTACAGGTCCACATCGATATTCCAACATTTGTAGAATAGAGATACAGAGCTGAAACAGGCATTTCGGCCCACCAAATCCACGCCGACCAGCAATCACCCCGTAAACTACAACTAGGGACAAATTACAGTTTTTACCGAAGCCAATTAACCTACAAACTTGTACGTCTTTGGAGTGCGGGAGGAAACCAGAGCACCTGGAGAAAACGTATGTGATCACAGGGAGAACGTACAAACACCATACAGACAACACCTGTAATCAGGAACAAACCAGGGTCTCTGTTGCTGTAAGATAGCAACTCTACCGCTGCACCATTGTGCCATCCTACCAAGCACCCTTGGTTCCAGATCCTTGCCGGGTTATACATTTTGCCGAACCAACGAAGGTCATGTAATAATGATACTAAAGTACACCTCTGACCGACTAATTATATGCATCCCGTCTCTCTAAATCACCATGGCCTGTTAGAAACTTAAATGAATATTAAATGTAAATTAAATGTGCTTATGCTTGACACCAAGACTGTAACTTAGACATTGTTTAGCTAAGGTTAAATACAAGCATTTAATAAGAATTGCACAAAACTGACGCTCACCACCAGCAACCTCAGATGTAAACAAATAACATGACCAGTAAGAGCACGCGCCACATCTGTGGCTGCACAGTGAATTTCAAGTACGCTCTCATAATTTTGTCCAGATTAAAGGAGGTGCCGGATCATCAGTTGCCGGAAAATTGGTGGTGAACCTGTATCAACACTGGCAAGTTCTGGTGTAAGGTCATAAAACTACAACCTTAACTTTACTCTCTCCACAGTTGCTGCCTGATCTGTTGGATATTTTCAGCATTCGCTTCTGTATCAGATTTCTAGCAATTGTGTTGTTCATTATGGACAGTTCCAGGATGATCACAGAATTGTATATCACAGACATGATTCCTTTTAGCTCATCTAATCCATGCTAAGCATGATGCCAATCCCCATTTGACTGTATTAGCCTTGCATCCCTCTATGCCTTTCTTACTTACTTATCCAATTGCCTTTCAAACACTGTAAATGTATCTGCCTTCCCACCTCTTCTGATGTCATATTCCACATAATCACCGCTGTCTGGGTGAAAAACTTATTCCTCAGATTTCCTTTAAATATCTCTACTCTCACCAAAAACTATGACAACAAATTCTAGACACCCTGCACTGGGAAAAGACACTGTCGATCTATCCTAGCTATGCTTCTCGTAATTTTGTAAACCTCTATTAGGTCACCCATCTGCCTCCTACGTTCCAATGAGAATAAACCTAGACTATCCAATCTCGCCATTGCAAGCAATATCATGATGAATCCATTCTGCACACTCTCTCTCGTTACCACATCCTTCCTGCAGTGTGGTGACCACAACTGTACACGCCACCCTGAATTGCCATGTGACCAATATTTTGTGCAAATGAAATGTGACATCCCAACAAATCATTGAATATACAATAAAAAAAAGAAATCTAAAAAGTCCATGAAACTGTACACCCTGGCCAAAAAAATTTGGACAGGTACATGGATAGGAAAGGTTTAGAGGGATATGGATCAAACGCAGGCAGGTGGGGCTAGTGTAGATGGGATATGTTGGTCGGTGTGGGCAAGCTGGGCTGTTTCTACACTGTATCACTCTATTACTCTCTGACTTGCATCATCTGCCAGTTGCTTTTACACTGGTTGAAGTTTTCTGCTTTGCTTTGCACTAAAACCATCAATATTCTATTCCCTTCACTAAACATAACTCTTGGCCCAGATTTTAGATCTTAAGAGCAAAAGGAATTTGCCAAATGAAGTACAGGAACTGATTGTGTGACAAGATGAGATCATATTGGGGAAATTTAGACACATCACTGCTACCTCACAGGATATTTTACTTTTTCTTTTCTCTGTGCCCTAATTCATCAATTAACTGGACAGCACGGAACATATTGTGTCACCAGGACAACACCAGACATTCCCTCTGTTTTCTCCACCCATTCCCCAGCTGCAATTTAAAACATAATCGTTTGCTCATTTTTCAGTTCTGATGAAAAGTCATTAATTTACAGACCAGTGAGCCTTACATCAGTGGTGGGAAAATTAATGGGGAAAATCCGAAGGAATCGGATTTATGTATAGTTGGAAAGACAGGGGCTGATCGGGAATAATAAGTATGGCTTTGTGTGAGACAAATTCAGTCTAAAGAAGGGTCTCGACGTGAAACATCACCTATTCCTTTTCTCCGGAGATGCTGCCTGTTAAGAGTGTTTTATTGTCATGTGTCCCAGATAGAACAATGAAATTCTTACTTGCTGCACCACAACAGAATATGTAAACATAGTACACTGTAAACAGTATGCTAAACAAATATGAGAAAAAGAATGTTCAGTGTGCATATATACACATAATCACAAGTACACACACACACGCACACACATATATATACATACAGTATATATATATATATATATACACATACAATATATATATATATATATTTCCATACACATATACACATACTCAAAAAACAAACAATACTAGTGTAATAATAATAATAATAATAATAATAATAATAATAATTTATTGGAGTTCAGAGCTTATTTGAGGTTGTAGTGTTTAATAGCCTGGTGGCTGTAGGGAAGCTGTTCCTGAATCTGGACGTTACAGTTTTCAGGCTCCTGTACCTTCTTTCCGATGGCAGTGGTGAAATGAGTGCGTGGCCAGGAAGGTGTGGGTCTCTGATGATGCAGGCTGCCTTTTAGAGGCAGCGACTCCGATAAATCCCTTCGATGGTGGAGAGTTCAGAGCCGGTGATGGACTGGGCAGTGTTCACAACTTTTTGCAGTCTTTTCCGCTCCTGGACGTTCAAGTTGCCGAACCAGGCCGTGATGCAACCAGTCAATATGCTCGCTACTGTACACCTGTAGAAGTTCAAGAGAATCCTCTTTGACATACCGAAGCTCTGTAATCTTCTCAGGAAGTAGAGGCGTTGATGAGCTTTGTTTATAATTGCATCAGTATGCTGTGTCCAGGAAAGATCTTCGGAAATATGCACGCCCAGGAATTTGAAGTTTTTGACTCTCTCCACCATGATATAAACAGGATTGTGGGTCCTCATCCTTCCTCTTCCAAAGTCCACAATCAGTTCATTGGTTTTACTGACATTGAGAGCCAGGTTGTTGTGCTGGCATTTGGTCAATCGGTCGATCTCACTTCTATACTCTGACTCATCACCATCTGTAATTTGTCCACCAACGGTGGTGTCATCGGCGAAGTTGAAGATTCGCTGAGGAAATTGAAGGTTCCCGCTGAGTTATTCCAGCTTTTCGTGTCGATCTCCTGTCTCACTAATGTGATTGAGCTTTTTCAGAAGATTGATAAAGTCAGGACAGTAGATGCTGTCTGGATGGACTTGCAGAAGATATTAGACTAGGTCTTACATGATGGGCTGGTCCAGAAGGTTATGGAACAAGAGAGCCAAGGCAGACTGTCCAATTGGATATAAAACTGGCTTGGTGGCAGAGGGCAGTGGTAGAAAGATGTTTTTCTAATTGGAACTCTGGACAGTGGTGTTTTGCAGGGATCTGTGCTGGGTTCTTTGCTTATAGTGGTATGTATGGTTTAGTTGAGTTTTTAAATACAGCATAGAAACAGGCCCTTCGGCCCACCAAGTCCTTGACGACCATTCTTCACACTAGTTCTATGTTATCACATTTTCGCATGCACTCCCTATAATTACTACATTTAAGAGACAGTTAGACAGGCACTTCACTTGGCAAGGCCTGGAAGGATATGGATATAATGTGTATGTTATTATACACGTAATATATTAGAGCATTTGGGCAAAGAGATCAGTATGACTGTATTGGCCCATAGAGCCTGTTTCTATAGTTTACAGCACTAGAACTCAATGAGTCTCAAAGACTCAATAACTTCCTCCTTAGATGCTGCAACACTCTGCTTTTATTAAACAAATAGTAAAATATTTAAATTTTAAAATGCCTCTCGTGTAACTTTGCACTTTAAAGTTGTTTGTATAATGGAACTGGTTTGAAAAATCTGTTGACATTAAGTTAAAATTTGTATTGCATGATGGTTAATAAATGATGCTATCTGTAAAGAATGTGCTGGAATAGAATTACTGTATGTTTAAAAGCTTCAGACTGTGAAGGGCAGGACACCAATTTATTCTACAGTGTTACATTGGAAGCAAATAGAAAAACAGTGTTAGAACAAGGGCGCAGCGGTAGAATTGTTGCCTTACAGAGCTTGCAGCGCTAGAGACCCGGGTTCGATCCTGACTACGAGTGCTGTTTGTACGGAGTTTGTACGTTCTCCCCGTGCCCTGGGTGGGTTTACTCCGAGATCTTTGGTTTCCTCATACATTCCAACGACGTACAGGTTTGTAGGTTAATTGGCTTGGTATAAGTGTAAATTGTCCCTAGTGTGTGTAGGATAGTGTTAATATGCGGGAATCGTTGGTTGGTGCGGACATGGTGGGCCGAAGAGCCTGTTTCTGCGCTGTATCTCTAAACTAAACTAAAGTAAATTAAATCCACCAAGGAGCTAACACACAATGGTCTTTGGAACAAGGAAGATAGACATAGGACACTAATTGGGACGGAGAGAATAAAAGGTGGGTTGAGGCAATCAGAGGATCATGTTAATGGTGTAAACATCATTTGTGACAGAATGCTATTCAATGAGTGTGAGTGTTCCACTCAAGCAATAGCTCAATCTGTGAGTGAACATGTCAGAATGATAATCACTTTCCATATGGGAACGTTGCCGGCTGGCATATTACAGACTGCTGGAGGCCGTGCTGAGGGACGCACTGAAGCTTGGTGCAGCCAACGTAAAGGCTCTATGGGGGAGGGGAGGATCACAGCCTATGGTCCTTCTGCTGCTGGGCATTGAGGGGCTGATTTCAGTGGGGACACCCTTCAAGCAAGGGAAGAGATATCACCCCAGGGTGGCAATTGCGCGATGTGTAATGAAAAGGGAGGTGCCAGTGCTATTGCATATAGCACGAGCAATATTCAACATGGAGACACACGAAGGATCTTTGCAGTTTTCTCTCACTAAGAGGTTTTGCATGATTTTTGTTTAGCATATATATTCTTATTACAAAATATGTTTATTTTTGAAATAAAAATAGCTCAACCTGCAAAGAAATGTGGTAAATAAGGAATAAAACATAAAATGTGTTTTTTAAATGCTGAGGGGTAAGGTGGCTCAGGGAATTGCTAGTTAGCGTGGAATGTTGAGGGGGGAAAGCATATAATGAAAAGGGACTGAGTGCGTGAGTGAGTGGGTGGGTGAGTGAGTGGGTGAGTGAGTGAGTGGGTGGGTGGGTGAGTGAGTGAGTGAGTGAGTGGGTGGGTGAGTGAGTGAGTGAGTGAGTGAGTGAGTGAGTGAGTGAGTGAGTGAGTGAGTGGGTGAGTGAGTGAGTGAGTGGGTGGGTGGGTGGGTGAGTGAGTGAGTGGGTGGGTGAGTGGGTGGGTGGGTGGGTGAGTGAGTGCGTGAGTGGGTGGGTGAGTGAGTGAGTGGGTGGGTGAGTGGGTGGGTGGGTGAGTGAGTGAGTGGGTGGGTGAGTGGGTGGGTGGGTGGGTGGGTGAGTGTGTGAGTGAGTGGGTGGGTGGGTGAGTGGGTGGGTGAGTGAGTGAGTGAGTGAGTGAGTGAGTGAGTGAGTGAGTGAGTGAGTGGGTGGGTGGGTGGATGAGTGGGTGGGTGGGTGGGTGAGTGAGTGAGTGAGTGAGTGGGTGGGTGAGTGAGTGGGTGGGTGAGTGGGTGGGTGGGTGGGTGGGTGAGTGAGTGAGTGAGTGAGTGGGTGGGTGGGTGGGTGGGTGAGTGAGTGAGTGAGTGAGTGAGTGAGTGAGTGAGTGAGTGGGTGAGTGGGTGGGTGGGTGGGTGAGTGAGTGGGTGGGTGAGTGGGTGGGTGGGTGAGTGAGTGGGTGGGTGAGTGGGTGGGTGGGTGAGTGGGTGGGTGGGTGGTTGAGTGAGTGCGTGAGTGAGTGGGTGGGTGGGTGAGTGGGTGGGTGAGTGGGTGGGTGGGTGGGTGGTTGGGTGGGTGAGTGAGTGGGTGGGTGAGTGAGTGGGTGAGTGGGTGAGTGAGTGGGTGAGTGAGTGAGTGGGTGAGTGAGTGAGTGAGTGAGTGAGTGAGTGAGTGAGTGAGTGAGTGAGTGAGTGAGTGAGTGAGTGAGTGAGTGAGTGAGTGAGTGAGTGAGAGAGTGAGTGAGTGAGTGTGTGGTGTGTGTGTGTGGGTGGGTGAGTGAGTGGGTGGGTGAGTGGGTGAGTGTGTGGGTGGGTGGGTGGGTGAGTGAGTGTGTGTGTGGGTGGGTGAGTGAGTGAGTGGGTGAGTGGGTGGGTGGGTGAGTGAGTGAGTGAGTGAGTGAATGGGTGAGTGAGCGAGTGGGTGAGTGAGTGAGTGAGTGGGTGGGTGAGTGAGTGAGTGGGTGGGTGAGTGGGTGGGTGGGTGAGTGAGTGGGTGGGTGGGTGAGTGAGTGGGTGAGTGAGTGAGTGAGTGAGTGGGTGGGTGGGTGGGTGAGTGAGTGGGTGGGTGGGTGAGTGAGTGGGTGGGTGGGTGAGTGAGTGAGTGGGTGGGTGGGTGGGTGAGTGTGTGGGTGGGTGGGTGAGTGGGTGAGTGAGTGGGTGGGTGAATGAGTGAGTGAGTGGGTGGGTGAGTGAGTGGGTGGGTGAATGAGTGAGTGAGTGGGTGAGTGAGTGAGTGAGTGAGTGAGTGAGTGAGTGAGTGAGTGAGTGAGTGAGTGAGTGAGTGAGTGAGTGAGTGAGTGAGTGAGTGAGTGAGTGAGTGAGTGAGTGAGCGATAATCTCTTAAAGGTACGTCAGGAAATTTTATGGAGCTGAGCATGGATATAATAATAATAATAATAATACATTTTATTTATATAGCGCTTTTCATATACTCAAAGACGCTTTACAGAGATTTTGAGAACATAGGGAAATTAATAAATAGATAAATAAGTAAATAAATAAATGAACAGAGAAAGGAGACAGTAGGTGAGGTGACCTTCAGTGGTTGAAGGCAGTACTGAACAGGTGAGACTTCAGCGATGTTTTGAATGTGGTGAGTGTGGGGGAGTCTCTAACGGTTTGGGGTAGTGAGTTCCATAGGGTGGGAGCAGCGATGGAGAAAGCCCTGTCCCCCAGGATCTGAGTTTAGTCCGGATGTGGGGGGATAGGAGATTGGCAGCGGCAGAGCGGAGGGTGCAGGTGGGAGTGTGCCTGTGGAGGAGGTCGGTCAGGTAGGATGGGGCCAGGTTATGGAGGGCTTTGTAGGTTATGAGGAGGATTTTGTACTGGATTCTCTGGGGGATGGGGAGCCAGTGGAGTTTATAAAGGACGGGGGTGATATGGTCACGGATCGAGGTGTGTGTGAGTAGACGGGCAGCGGAGTTTTGAATGTATTGAAGTTTATTGATGATTTTTGAGGGTGCGCCATAGAGGAGGCTGTTGCAGTAGTCCAGACGGGAGGTGATGAAGGCGTGGATGAGGGTTTCTGCAGCTGTGGAGGAGAGGGATGGACGGAGACGGGCAATGTTTTTGAGGTGGAAGAAGGCTGTCTTTGTGATGTGTTTGATGTGTTTGTTGTGTTTGTTGTGTTTGATATGCTGGATCTACAAGTACAGACAGAGTTAGCAGAGTCTGAACAAACTCTCGGGGGTATCTTTTCAGCACGTGGTGGTGTTCCTTGGGGAACGGGTTAATCATGAGAATTGGAAGTCAGTAAGGACTATGAGTCTATTGACAAACATTGCCATGTGCCGTGCAGAGGGGGATTGTGAGATTATCGTTGCTCAGAATGAAGATATCAGTGTTGTGGTATCAGATTGAGCTTCAGAAGTGTCAAGTGGCCCAGGCAAGAGGTACAGAACTTTGAAAACACACATCTCCAGACTCAGGGACAGTTTCTGCCCAGCTGTTATCAAGCAACTAAACCATCCTGTCACCAACTAGAGCAGTCCTGACCTACCATCTACCTAATTTGAGACCCTCAAACTAACTTTAATCAGACTTTACTGGACATTATCTTGCACTAAACATTATTCCCTTTATCTTGTATCTGTAGGTTGAGGATGGCTTGAGTATAGAAGCTGGGAGGACATATTGCAGTTGTATGGGATGTTGGTGATGCTGAGGCTGCACATTGTCTTCAGTTCTGGGCAGCATGTTAGAGGAAGGATGTTGTCAAGCTAGAAGCGGTTACAGAGAAGATTTATGAGGATGTTGCCAGGGCTAGAGGGTCTGAGCTATAGGGAGTGGATGAGTAGGCTGGGACTATTCCATGGAGCACAGGAAGACGAGGGGTGATCTTATAGAGGTGTATAAAATCATGAAAGGAATAGATCGGTGGATGCACAGAGTATCTTGTCCGAGTAGGCAAATCAAGAACCTGAGGACAGAGGTTCAAGGTGCTGTATCTCTGAATCTAAAAAAAAAAGAAAAAGGGGAAGGGGAAAAGATTTAATAGGAATCGAGGGGTAACTTTTTCACACAAAGAGTAGTGGATGTATGGAACAAGCTGCCTGAGGAGTAGTTGAGGCAGGGACTATCCTAACATTTAAGAAACAGTTAGACAGGTACATGGATAGGACAGGTTTGGAGGGATATGGACCAAATATGGGCAGGTGGGACTAGTGCAGCTGGGACAAGTTGGCTGGTGTGGGCAAATTGGCCCAAAGGGCCTGTTTCCACACTGTGTCATTCTATGAATTTATGATTGTAATCATGTATAATCTTTCCGTTGACTGGATAGCAAGCATTAAAAAAGCTTTTCACTGTACCTCGGTACACTCGACTATAAACTAAACTAAAACTAATTAAGGTCTCTGCTTAATGCTCGTATTAATCCACATGTGGAGAAAACTTCACAAGGTAAGAGAAGAGAAAAGTCAGTCCAATGTACGTCCCTAGTACTCTGGCTGTGACAGCGGGGGAAGGAAGCTGCAGGTCACTGATCAAATGCAGCTGCTCCGGAAGACAGGTGCCATAGAGACAGGTGCACTTTTTGGATCACAGTCCCAGTTTATTCTAAGTTACAGGCCGGCGTGTAACAGTTACCGATTCAATTCCCCACAAAGCTTACCCCATAGAATTGAAAGAGCACCTGCAAGAGTTTCGTTATTTGGATGATGATGACATAAAAGCACACTATGTTCACTGCATTTTCCTCAGAATTACGAATTACGAATTATAAAGCAACTGTAGCGAGTCTGATAGCGGATGGATGTTGCAGACGAAGTTTATTGCATGGTTCTAAAAACTCCGTGACAATCGCAACACTCAAACTGCAGACAACTACCTAACGTCTTACCTAACAGAGTTCAACGTAAGACTGACTATCTCTCCCGCGCTGGCACACCTTGTGACATCGCTAGCCAATCCGAGGGTTCGAGCTCTGCCAGCCAATCCCTATGTCCCTACATGAACCCCCCTCAGAACCCTCGGTACTGTACCTCACGGGCGCCCGGACTGCCCGGCCTGAACGCGTACGGAGAGGGGAGGCCGGTACCACCAGCGACGAAGGAGGCGGGGAGGGCCCCGCCGGTGGAGACGATGGGGGCGCCGCTGGAGGGGGAGGGAGGGGGGACCCTGCAGGTGTGGGCGATGGGGGCACGGCTGGAGGGGGCAGAGTAAACACGGCCGTGGGCAGCGGAGGCCCGAGCGGTGGGAGAAGAGACGCAGCTGGGGAACCAGGTGGACCGGCCAGAGGGCGGCCCCGGCGAGGAGGTTGGGCCACCAGCACGGGACGGTCCTGGTCCAAGTGGGCCGGTTTGAGCCGGGAGACAGAGACGAGCTCCTGACGGGTGCCTACTTGTAAAGTGAAGGTGACCGTCCCCCTTTTCAGCACCTGGAATGGGCCCTGGTAGACCGGCTGCAGAGGGGGGCGGTGGGAATCCCGCCGGAGGAAAACGAACTCGCAATCCTGCAAGTCCGCCGGTACGTGCACTGCTGTACTCCTGTGACTGGAGGACGGGACTGGGGCCAGGGAACCTACCCGAGCCCGGAGAGAAGCCAAAATTGACGGGACGGACGACGGCAAGGGGGAGGATGAGGGAAGAATGTCACCTGGCACCCGCAGGGGCGAGCCGTAGACGAGTTCCGCCGAGGAAGTACCCAGATCAGCCTTAGGGGCCGTGCGAATGCCGAGGAGGACCCAAGGCAGCTGGTTGCCCAGTCAGGGCCGGTCAGGCGGGCACAGAGAGACGCTTTCAGCTGTCGGTGGAAGCGCTCTACCATCCCGTTAGCTTGGGGATGATAGGCGGTGGTCTGCTGCAAGCGGGACCCATACAGCTGCGCAAGCGCGGCCCAGAGGGACGAGGTGAACTGGGCGCCCCGGTCGGTAGTGATGATAGCCGGGACGCCGAAACGGGCAACCCAATGTAACGCCAGGGCCCGTGCACAGGAGGCCGCCGAGGTGTCCGGCAATAGAAAAGCCTCCGGCCAACCAGTAAAACGGTCGACCACCGTTAGGAGATGAGTGTAGCCCCTAGAGTAGGGCAACGGACCAACCAAATCCACGTGAATGTGGTAAAAACGGACGGGCGGAACCACGAAATTCTGGTACGGGGGCTGGACGTGGCAGTGGACATTGGAGGTCTGGCACGGGACGCAGGCGCGGGCCCAGGCGGCCACCTGCTTCCGCAGGCCGTGCCAGACAAATCGGGCGGCCACCATGGCCGAGGTCGCCCGAATGGACGGGTGTGCCAGGCCATGAATGGCCTCAAAAACCGTACGCCGCAGGGCGGTCGGCACAACCGGGCGAGGGCGGGGAAAGGAAACGTCGCACCAAAGTGTGGTGCCTGTGGGGCCGCACGCTACCTGGGCCAACCGCAACCCTGAGGCGGTGGAGGCGTACGCTGAGGTAATTCCTTCCAGGCGCTGAGCCTCCGCTAGCTCCTGGAAATCCACCTCGCCCCCCCACCGCAGCAACGGAGGAATTGGCCGGCCGGGACAGGGCGTCAGCAACGGCGTTGAGCCTACCCGCGATGTGGCGAACATCTGTGGTGAACTCCGAAATGGGGGTGAGGTGCCGTTGCTGGCGGGCCGACCACGGATCAGAAACCTTAGAAAAAGCAAATGTGAGGGGTTTGTGATCCGTGTAGGCAACAAAAGAGCGGCCCTCCAAAAAATAGCGAAAATGGCGAACAGCTAAATAGAGGGCCAGGAGCTCCCTGTCGAAGGCACTGTATTTCAGCTCAGGTCGAGTGAGCTGCTGGCTGAAAAATGCCAGAGGCTGCCAGTGACCGTTGACCTGTTGCTCTAAGACCCCACCCACCGCCACGTCTGAGACATCCACCGTCAGGGCCGTGGGGGCAGAGGAGCGGGGGTGCACGAGCATGGTGGCGTTGGCGAGGGCCAGCTTAACCACGTCGAAAGCCGCCTCTGCAGCTGTGGACCAGACCAACACAGCGGGGTTACCCGCGAGGCATTGAAAAAGGGGGCGCATGATCCGAGCTGCCGCAGGCACGAACCGGTGATAAAAATTCACCATGCCCACGAATTCCTGCAAGCCCTTGATGGTGGTAGGGCGGGGAAAAGAGCGGACGGCGTCCACCTTAGCGGGCAAGGGAGTGGCACCGGCCGGTGTGACCCGGTGACCCAGGAAATCCACCGCGCACAGGCCGAACTGGCATTTGGACGGGTGGAGGATCAGGCCGTGGTCTTGCAGCCTCTGGAACACAGTGCGAAGGTGGACCAGGTGCTCTGGGACCGAACGACTAGCAACCAGAATGTCATCCAGATAAATAAACACAAAAGACAATCCGCGACCCACGTGGTCCATGAGACGCTGGAATGCCTGAGCCGCGTTTTTGAGACCGAACGGCATACGTAACCACTCAAATAACCCGAACGGAGTAATCGTAGCCGTCTTGGGAATGTCCGGTGGGTGGACAGGGATCTGATGATATCCCCGCACCAAATCGATCTTCGAGAAAACCGTAGCACCCTCGAGGCTGGCTGAGAAGTCCTATATGTGAGGATCGGATAGCGGTCAGGCCGGGTGGCAGCGTTAAGACGCCGGTAATCCCCACATGGTCTCCACCCCCCAGATGCTTTAGAAACCATATGCAAGGGGGAGGCCCACGGACTGTTTGAAGGCCGAACAATCCCCAGTCGTTCCAAATTCAGGAACTCTTCCCGAGCCATGGCCAGCTTGTCGGGAGGTAGGCGCCGCGCCCGGGCGAATACCGGCGGCCCCTCGGTATGGATGAAGTGGACGACACCGTGCTTAGCGGAAGGGGCATCGAACCGCTGTACGAGGAGCTGCGGGAAGTCGGCGAGGACCGCAGCGAACTGACCGGGAGCCGTGGCGATGGCGTGGATCGACGGGCAGGGTGGGGTGGCAGGTGGAGAAGTAGCAGGCTCCATACTGCTAGCCAAGGGTTGTAGGCCCTTCCCGCGGACGTCTGCGACCAACGAAAAAGCCCAGAGGAAATCCGCGCCCAGAATGGCCTGGCCCACGTCGGCAACGATGAAATCCCAATGGTAGGTCTCGGACCCGAAGGACAGGGACATGGCCCTCTTGCCATAGGTGCGGATGGGACTGCCGTTGACCGCAATGAGGGACGGACCCTTCCTACCTGCTCGAACTTCGCAGTCGTAGGGAGGCACGATGCTAACGACCGCTCCCGTATCGACTAGAAAAACGGTGCCGGTACCTCGATCTGTGGCGTAGAGGCGGCGGTTGCGGCCGATCGAGACTGCCTCTATATTCGATCGGCCGAGGCATTTCCCGCAAAGGAACACGGGGCCCTGCAATTTCGGGCTTCACTGCCCCACCGCTTGTGGACAAACCACCAGCCGCGCGTGTGCGGCTCTGTTGCTTGGGCCCGCTGCAAAATGGCGGGTGCTGCAGCCCCGTCTTGGCGGGCTGACTGTAAAATGGCGGCCGATGCGCCGCCATCTTGGCTGCGCGGCCGGTTGCTGCTAGGCCTCGAAACCCGATTTACCGAGTCATCTCGTGTGGAGCCCTGCGTAACGAGCGCGTCGGCTTTCTCTGCGAACGCTACCAGGTCTTCGAAAGAGACGTCCGCCAACACTAACCTGACGTCCCAGGGCAATTTCTCCCGGAATGCCGCTTCAAACATCATGCACGGCTGGTGGTCGCCGATCAAGGTTAGCATTTCTGTCATCAGGACAGACGGTAGCCGATCCCCCAGCTCCGGTAAATGTAGGAGCTTCAGGGCCCGCTGGTTTTGGCTAAAGCCAAAAGTCCTCAGCAGGAGCTTCTTGAGCCCCTCGTATTTCTCGGTTTGGGGAGGGTTGGTCAGGTACCGTCCAACCCGCGCGGCCACCTCGGGCTGTAGGCAGCTTACCAGATGGTGGAACTTCTCTTGGTCCTCCGCCACTTTCTTGAGGTGGAACTGGGACTCTGCCTGCACGAACCACAGGTGCGGTTGATGGGCCCAGAACGGGGGTAGGTGAACGCCACTCGCGTTTGGCTGCCCACTGTTCGCTCCTACCTGCGACATGCTCTTGTGATCGTTGATCACATCGGGGTCACCAATGTAGCGAGTCTGATAGCGGATGGATGTTGCAGATGAAGTTTATTGCATGGTTCTAAAAACTCCGTGACAATCGCAACACTCAAACTGCAGACAACTACCTAACGTCTTACCTAACAGAGTTCAACGCTAGACTGACTATCTCTCCCGCGCTGGCACACCTTGTGACATCGCTAGCCAATCCGAGGGTTCGAGCTCTTCCAGCCAATCCCTATGTCCCTACACAACCTTCTTTTTATTGTCTTTATTGTCTATGCACAAGCCTACCTAATGTGAATGCTATTATACAAACTGCTGTAGGGATAGATGGTGTACTCTTGTGGGCTCCCCATAAAAGTCTTGCAGCATTCCGGAATTGGTTGTAAGATGGTACAAGGGTACTCCAGCGAAACACACTTATAAGGAAAATAATTAAGCTTTTTTTGTAAAGCATCCAAAGAATACACAGCCTTCATTGCAAAGGTCTTTAGTCATCCCATTACCACACAACACAACTTGAGCTTATTTCCCACAGGACATGACATAACCAATGTGTTGACTAAAATTCAAAGTCAGTGTAGAATGAGAAACTATAAACATAAATGTTGCACTCGTCCATCTGTGCCATCCTGTTAAGGGGTCAGCAATATACAGGAAGCACTGGACATGTCAAGCAGACCAGGCAACATAAAGGACCCCAATAGGTTGGATCTTTTTTCCCCTGGAAAATAGGAGTGACTTTATGAGGTTTATAAAATCACGAGGCAAATAGCCACAGGGGGGCTACATTTTCATACAGAGGTCTCATGGACGTCTATGGATCGAGCTGCCAGTGGAAGTGGTAAAAGTGGTGGAGGTGCAGGACAAAGCATGGCAAGTGGACAAGGGTTGTGAACATGGGGGGGGGGGGGGGGTTGGTAGGCAGATGAATGGACAAAGGCCAGAGATCCAAAAAGAGACAAAAGGATTGAAGAGTTGTGAATTGTGAGGCCAGAGGAAGGAATGACGGTAGGGGGTAGGTGGAGAGGAGAAATAGGTGCATCCAGGTGGGGCACAGGGGAGAAGATACTGCCTGCGACACAGAGAAATATCCAGGTCTCCAGACTGTGTGCATTCTGTTGAAGTTGATCTGGCAGCCAAAGCCTGGCTCACATTGAATGACGTGTGCGGCATGATACTCGGGCACTGTGTTAGCATGCACGTGTGAATAGTTGCAAGTGAGGCAACATGCTGTGGAATTGTCAGGTGGACAATTCTCACACATGCACAGTGACTTGACAACAGCACGCCATAAAATGGTTGGGGCCTGACAAAGAGAATATTGTTTAAACTATCATTGCCCTGGCACAAACCTGATAGGGAAAATTGACCGCTAGTCACAACATTCAGACAAGTTCCCGGGAAAAAGTAAGGTTGTCAGTCTGAAGAAGGGTCTCGACCCGAAACGTCACCCATTCCTTCTCTCCAGAGATGCTGCCTGACCCGCTGAGTTACTCCAGCATTTTGTGATACCTTCAATTTGTACCAGCATCTGCAGTTATTTTCCGACAGAAGTATGAAATCGCACGTCTCCAGAATCAGGGACAGTTTCTTCCCAGTTTTGAACTTTTGAAAAAAAAGTCGGTTTTCAACCCCTCCCCCCTCAGCTGTTCATCCTCTGTGGGGTCTGTCCTATGGCGATGATTACCCCAAGATTCACCCCTATGCTGCATCAAAATTTCAAATGCAATAAAAGCATTGATGAATGATTAATAACATGGCAAAGCAATCTACCAGAGACACGAGGAACTGCAGATGCTGGAATCTTGAGCAAAACACAAAGCACTGGAGTAGCACAGCGAATCGGGCAGCATCTGTGGAGGGAATGGATAGGTGACGTTTTGGGTCAGGACCCTTCTTCAGACCAATAGACCTTTCAGTCTGAAGATAGGGCCTGACCTGAGAATTTGCCAAACAGTCTGCCAAATGCAGGATGAAATTTACCTTGGAAAACTACCACTGACCAGGAACAAAGGGACACAAAGTGCTGGAGTATCTCAGCGGGTCAGGCAGCATCTCAGGAGAGCATGGATAGGTGATGTTTCGGGTCCAGTAATACCCAGACGGTGGAACTGCTCTGCTTCAAATCTCGTCACAGTCTTCAGGAGACATTTGGGACACCCGATATGATTTTTTTCAACTCCGGGTGCAGTGAACATGGCTCATGGAGTCATTCACAAAGTCTATTTAATTTAGTTACTGTACAAATAATTACCAACCAATAAAACTGCTAATGCAAGAAATGTTCAACAAATCACTGGAGCGTCTGAGGCATGATTGGCATGCCCAGGCTCGACATGTTTACACAAAACCTGTTTGATGAAGATCATAAGACTGAGGCCTTGTTCTCCAAACAAGATGGAGAGATCAACATTGATTAAACCACAGGCTTTTGCCCAGCAGGCAATGCCCCCTCCAGAGATAGCCACTTGTTTCCAGATCGTCCCAAAGCAGGGCCTTAAAATCCAACGAGGGAACAAAGGTGTCCACCCAACTAATCACTGCTGGCCGAATATAATTAATTGCAGCTACAGTTGAAATTCAAAGTAGTTTGTGGTGTGTGGTATATTAATCTCACTGCAACTGGATCTGAATCTGTGCCCGTTCAATAAATTTGGTGCGCAAAACTATTTAGATTAATTATTCATGTCAATTAGCTAGACTAAAGGAATGCAGTACATTATTCTGATCTTGATTAAGAATAATTCTCATTATTGCAGGAAGAAAGCTTTGCATTTGCATACAGCAAGAACCCAGATTCCATTCCTGAGAACTGTTCATAGCTCAAAAACCCCCCACTCCTGAGTTTAGTTCAGAGATACAGCATATGACCCACGGGGTCCATGCTGACCATTGATCACCTGTTCACATTAATGCTATGTTAATCAACTTTCACATCCACTCCCTACACCCCAGGGGCAATTTATAGAGGCCAATTAACCTACAAATCAGCACGTCGTTGGGATGTGGAAGGAATCCGGAATACCCGAAGGAGCCCAGGGGGGTCACAGGGACAACGTGTAAACTCTGGACATACAGAACCCGAGGTCAGGATCAAACGGATCTCTGGCATCGTGAGGCAGTGGCTGTACCAGCTGAGCCCTGGCAGTTAGTTCTGAGCAGAAATGTCCAGGCTAATAATCCGGTGCAGTATTGAGAATGAACTTCAGTCAAAAGACAAGCGAGGTCTTGATTTAACATTTCAACCTGAAAATACAATATACATTCCCTGAAGAGAATAGGCTTCCAGTGTCCTGATCAATCTCACAGGCTTGAACAAACAACCTGGTCATTATCATATTGTGTTGACTGGCTATCATTTCCTGGCACTAAGACAGTGAAGACAATTAAAGAGGAGTTTGTGCACTGTAAAATGATTTAAGTTCTGGACATTATCTTGGAAATCTTACACTGAAGTGGAGTAAATCAACTGTTTATTTAGAGAAGACGCAAGGAAGGCAGATTATTATCTGAATGGTGTCAGATTAGGAAAAGGGGAGGTGAAACGAGACCTGTGTGTGCTTGTACATCAGTCACGGAAAGTAAGCATGCAGGTACTGCAGGCAATGAAGAAAGCTAATGGCTTCATTGCGAGAGGATTTGAGTTTAGGAGCAAGGAGGTCCTACTACCGTTGTACAGGGCCCTAGTGAGACTGCACCTGGAGTATTGTGTGCATTTTTGGTCTCCTAATTTGAGGAAGGACATTATTGCCATTGAGGGAGTGCAGCGTAGGTTCACCAGGTTAATTCCCGGGATGGCGGGACTGTCATATGAGGAAAGATTGGAAAGACTGGGCTTGTATTCCCTGGAGTTTAGAAGGGTGAGAGGGGATCTTATAGAGATGTATAACATTATAAAAGGACTGGACAAGCTAGATGCAGGAAAAATGTTCCCAATGTTGGGGGAGTCCAGAACCAGGGGCCACAGTCTAAGAATAAAGGGGCGGCCATTTAAAACTGAGATGAGAAAAACTTTTTCACCCAGAGGGTTGTGAATTTGTGGAATTCTCTGCCATAGAAGGCAGTGGAGGCCAATTCACTGGATGAATTTAAAAGAGATTTAGATAGAGCTCCAGGGGCTAGTGGAATTAAGGGACATGGGGAGAAGGCAAGCACAGGTTACTGATTGTGGATGATCAGCCATGATCACAATGAATGGCGGTGCTGGCTCGAAGAGCCAAATGGTCTCCTCCTGCACCTATTTTCTGTGTTTCTATGTTTCTATAATAAGGGGTAGGCCATTTGGGACTGAGATGAGGAAAACTTCTTCACCCAGTGAGTTGTGAATTTGTGAAATTCTCTGCCACAGAAGGCATTGGTGGCCAATTCACTGGATGTTTTCAAGAGAGAGTTAGATTTAGCTCGAAGGGCTAAAGAAATCAAGGGATATGTGGAAAAAGCAGGAACGAGGTACTGATTTTAGAAATTTATTCACAAAATGCTGGAGTAACTCAGCAGGTCACGCAGCATCTCAGGAGAGAAGGACTGGGTGACGTTTCGGGTCGAGACCCTTCTTCAGACTGATTTTAGATGATCAGCCATGATCATATTGAATGGTGGTGCTGGCTCGAAGGTCCGAATGGCCTACTCCTGCACCTATTTTTCTATGTTTCTGTTTCTATGAACTGCAGATGCTGGAATCTTGAGTAAAAAACAAAGTGCTGGAGGAAATCAGCAGGTCAGGAAGTATCTGTGGAGGTAGTGGATAGGTGATATTTCAGGTCGGGACCCTTCTTCCTCCCCAGTGGCATGACGCATGGGACAATGGTTGATAAAGAAGGACATAAAGTGCTGGAATAACACAGCAGGTCGGGCAGCATCCCTGGGAAACATGGATAGATGGATGTTTCGGGTCGGGACCAGTGTTCAGACAGATCCTATTGCTCCTCCCTTCCAAAAGAGAACCTCAATAATGGCACCATTGTGTCCTGCTGCCCTCCCCCCTATTCCAACCTGGCTACTTCTCCTACCCATCCCCCCCCTATCACCCCCCCCCCCCCCCCACCCATTCTTACACTACCCCTCACACCCCCATCTCTTCTCTGTCCCCAACATTCCTCCACAGTACCCTGCACAAGGCCCCCTCCACCCCTCTAGCCCCAGCCCTCATCCCTATTGCGTTTTCACCATCACCCCCTGACCTCCCTCATTCAGATGCAGAATGGTCAGCCCTCAACAGAGGCCTCAACATTGTACACATCCGTCCCCACCTCAATAATTTCTGGGCCCGCCATGATGTAGAACTCTTTAAAAAAAATTACAGCCTGAAGAAGCGTCACCTATCCATGTTTGGCAGGGATGCTGCCTGACCCGCTAACTTACTCCAACACTTTACGTTCTTCTTTGTAAAGCAGCATCTGCAGTTTCTTATTCACAAAATGCTGGAGTAACTCAGCAGGTCAGGCAGCATCTCGGGAGAGAAGGAACGGGTGACGTTTCGGGTCGAGACCCTTCTTCATCTGCAGTTTCTTGTTTCTGTAATGGTTAAGAAATGTTTCGTGGCCAGAGGTTGCAACCAGTGGATTCCAGCCTATCCAGCCCTTTGCTTTTTGAAAAATACTTTAATGATATAAATGTAATTGTAGAGGAAAGATTAATTTATTTAACATGTACAAACACATAGTCACCTCATCGTTCTCCTGCCTCAGGTACCAGGAGACTGTGGACATGGACTGTGGACCTCTTCTGTTCAGGGCTAGTTGTACCAATTTATGATTAAAACGTTCAACTTCCTCTTCTAAGATGCAGATCCTGTCAATAATTAATAATGATTAAATCAATAACACTAGATAACTTCACAATGTCTCTCAGTTTCTGCCGCCAAATTAAGAATAGTCATCAAGAAGTTTAGTTTTTTTAGTTTAGTTTAGAGGTACAGCCCTTTCGACCCACCTGATCCGCGCCGACTGGCGATCCCCGCATATTAATACACATCCTATACCCACTGGGGACATTTTTTACATTTACCAAGCCAATTAACCTACATACCTGGAAGTCTTTGGAATGTGGGAGGAAACTGAAGATCTCAGAGAAAACCCACGCAGGTCATGGGGAGAATGTACAAACTCCTGACAGGCAGCCCCCGTAGTCGGGATTGAACCCGGGTCTCCGACGCTGCGTTCGCTGTAAGGCAGCAATTCTACTGCTGCACCACCGTGCTGAAGTTAAACGACTTCATGCTGTGCACTCAATGACGAACCATGCCTTCGGAAGGGTCTACCAGAAATTTGTAATTGATTATCTGACCAGGGTAAATCTTGCTCCAGATGTATATTTTCTCTGATTGGACTTGCAGAAGAAAAGATTCTGGGGAACCGGAGCAGAGTGCAAAGATGAATTATACCATTTTGGGGCATATCCTGATATATTCCAGGACCTAATTATTTTTTTTAACTGGTTGGAAACCAAAGCCCCAAAAAGCTGCGTGATGCAACTAGGGCAGAATTACTCACATGGTTATTAGTTAATTTGATGTGATCAGTGTGATTTTTAGCAAGGTTTGTTGACAAGGTCTCACATGGTAGACTATTCAAAGTAATAAAAGTAAAGGATCTCGGAGAGAACGGCAAATAGGATCCAAAATTGCCCCAGTGGCAGGAAGCAAAGGTTTTATGACATTTAAGCTGGAAAGAATGCAAAGATTTACGAGGATGCTGCCAGGGCTTACGGCCTGAGCTGCAGGGAGAGACTGGGCAGGCTACAACTTTATTCCTTGGGGCACTGGAGGCTGAGGTGTGATATGAAATCATGAAGGGAATTGATGTCACATAAGGGAAGAAGATGAGTGAACTGTAAACCCAGAGGAAGGGAGAAAAGTGGAAGGGGACAGGACGGAGGGGAAAGAGGGGGAATGAAAGGGAAAAGGATCTCAGGGTTGGGAGGAAGGAAGCGGGGAAAGGAGCAAGATGACTAAGTCGATGGGAGAAATGGCAGGATAAATGTGTGGACACCAGGACGGTGGGAAGGGGAAGAGGAAAGAGAATGGGGCAGGGTGTTGGTGGGGGGATTATTACTTAAAATTAGAGAATTATATGTCCATACTGAAGCAATGATAAAGAAAGCAGACCAACACCTCTACTTCCCAGGAAGGTTTAGGAAGTTTGGCATGTCTCCAACAACTCTCACCAACTTCTACAGATGCGCCACAGAAAGCTTTTTATCGGATTGGGAACAGCTCCAACCAAGACTACAAGAAATTGCAGATACACATTAAAAGGGAATAACATTTAGTGCAAGATAAAGTCCAGTACAGTCCGATTAAAGATAGTTCGAAGATCTCCAATGAGGTAGATGTGAGGTCAGGAATGTATTCCGGCTGATGAAGGACCTCAGTTGCCAGGTAACAGCTGGGAAGAAACTGCTCCAGAATCTGGAGGTATGTTTTTGTACAAACGTCTGCACCTCTTGCCTGATGGGACAGAGGAGAATAGAGTGAAACTGGTCCTTGATTATAACTGGTGGCCTAGCCAAGGCAACGTGAAGTGTAGATGGAGTCAATGGAAGGAGGTTGGTTTGCGTGATGGCCTGGGCTACGTCCACAACTCTCTGGGCTATGTCCACAGAAGGGAGGGATGAGGTGTTCATAATCAAACCTTGATTGCATTATACTTATATCCACTTTGAGGTGGTTTACCTATTCTGGAGTTCACTGTCTCTTCGAGCTTCATCCAGTCTAACTTCATGCACAGTCTCTTCCTCTTTGTGGAGCAATCCCACTTTAGCTTCCAATAGCTGGGGATACAGGAGAAGAACATTCAACCCTCTCACCAAAACTATTCCTTAGTATTTATTAATTGGATAGACTTTTTGCTTGATACTTCTAGTAATTTATCTAACAAAGCTAAGCCAAAGTGTGGTGATTCCACTTTTGACTATACTTTAACATGTTGTTATCTCAGCAAGGCTGGGAATTACTCACCTGTGGTATTGAATCTGAAGAATTTTGGGGGGTGTGTGTCAAGGAAGCTATTAGTTAATCAATGGAGATAATATGGACCATTTTGGAATTTTCCCAGACTGTCCTTCCAACAGGAAACTTTGTGCAAAAATGAAATAAAGGCAGATTCCTGCTCTCGAGACTGTCCAAAGCCGATTAACTACCTGCTGCAGTGTAGTTCCAAGATGGCGGCAGTGGCAGACAGAGGAGAGGATCAGTGTCAGTGAGCAGGCAGTGAGCTCACCTCCTGCACCCTCAGTGGCGCTCTAGGGTTCCAAGGACAACTGCCCCAGTGCACTGAGCCGGAGTGGTGGCTGCGGTAGGTGAGGGACTGTGCACTTACGGTTTCAATGCGAGCGTGCGGAATGGACGCAACCTTCAGTGGCACAGAGTGGTGGAGCAGCAGTGGAGAACATCGATATCATCGCCAGGCCGGGCCAATCCCTACATCACCGACCCGGTGCCTCCACCAAGACATCGGCCGTTTAAGGTAATGATAAGACTGTAGCGACCATAGAGAGTGGTCCTAGTCGTCGAACCCTCAGATTGGCCAGCAAGGTCACGTGTGGGCGCAACCGTAGGGATTGGTCCAGAGAGCGACATCGCTGATTGGACAGCGTTGTCATGTGCGCATTTGACCGAGAGCTTCTGGCTCTCTATTTAGCTGTTCGTCATTTCAGGTATTTCCTTGAAGGCCGCCCATTTGTGGCCTTTACGGACCATAAACCATTAACTTTTGCATTTTCCAAATTGTCCGACCCATGTTCGGCCCGCCAGCAGCGGCACCTGACTGCCATCTCCGAATTTACCACCGATGTCCGTCATATCGCGGGTAAGCTTAATGCCGTTGCTGACGCCCTGTCTCGGCCTGCTTTTTCCCCCGTTTCGGCGGTGGACTGCGAGGTGGATCCCCAGGAGCTTGCGGAAGCACAACTTCTGGCGGATACCGCCTCGGCATACCAGTCCACCACTTCGGGGTTGAAGTTGGCTCAGGTAGCCTGCGGGTCGGAAGGCATAAAAGTCTGGTGTGATGTTTCCCTTCCCCGTCCCAGGCCGGTAGTGCCGCCCACCCTTCAGCGCCGGGTTTTCGATGCCATTCACGGGCTGGCGCACCCGTCCATCCGCTCCACCTCTGCTTTAGTAGCCGCTCGGTTTGTCTGGCATGGCCTGCGTAAACAGGTAGCTGTTTGGGCCCGTTCCTGCGTTCCCTGCCAGACCGCTAAAGTCCAGCGCCATGTCCAGCCCCCCGTACAGGAGTTCGAGGTCCCAGCGGTCCGTTTTTTCCACATTCACGTGGATTTAGTCGGGCCCTTGCCTTCCTCCCGGGGCTACACCCATCTCCTCACGGTGGTGGATAGGTTCACCCGGTGGCCAGAGGCTTTCCCATTGTCCGATACCTCTGCTGCCTCTTGTGCCAGGACTTTGGCCCTCCATTGGGTAGCACGTTTCGGGGTTCCGGCGGTTATTACCACCGACAGGGGGCCGCAGTTCACTTCGTCCCTCTGGGCCACGCTAGCAGAGCTGTACGGTTCCCGGTTACAACACACTACAGCATACCACCCCCAGGCAAATGGGCTTGTGGAGAGGTTCCACCGTCAACTCAAGGCGGCCCTCAGTGCGAGGCTTGAAGGCCCGGACTGGGTGGACCAACTCCCCTGGGTCCTTCTGGGCATTCGGACTGCTCCTAAGCAGGATCTCGGTGCTTCGTCCGCGGAGCTAGTATATGGCTCGCCACTTAGAGTGCCCGGGGATTTGCTTCCGGACCCCTCCGGCCAGCTGCCTCCAGTCCCATCAGTCTTAGCATCGCTCCGGGCACATGTGGGTTCCCTGGCCCCAGTTCCGACTTCACTTCATGGGTGTCCCATGGTACACGAACCGCCTTCCCTGAAGGACTGTGAGTTTGTATTTTTGCGAAAGGATTCCCATCGTGCCCCGTTGCAGAGGGTCTATGAAGGGCCGTTCCGGGTTTTGCGTAAGGGGACGGTCACCTTCACCTTAGGCGTGGGCGGCAGGAGTGAGCTCGTCTCGGTGTCCAGGCTTAAACCTGCGCATTTGGATCCGGACCGCCCAGTCCTGGTCGGCCAACCACCTAGGAGAGGCCGGCCTCCGGCAGTTCCGATCAGTCCAGGACCCCCCGCTCCAGCAGTTCCACCAAGTCCGGAATCCCCTGCTCCTGTGGTTCAGGCTGTCCCTCTCCTTACTCGTGCTGGTCGCGAAATCCGGCTCCCTGCTAGGTTCCGTACCTCGGGTTCTGGGGGGGGTCATGTAGCGACCATAGAGAGTGGTCCTAGTCGTCGAACCCTCAGATTGGCCAGCAAGGTCACGTGTGGGCGCGACCGTAGGGATTGGTCCAGAGAGCGACATCGCTGATTGGACAGCGTTGTCATGTGCACTTATAGCGCCCGAAAAGAGTTAGTTAGGAGACGTCTTCGAAGAAGACAGTGAGTTTTAATGGTTGTCCGTTATCTTGTTAAAGAAACTTTGTAATCGAATATTGCTGTCGCAATAAACTTCTTCAACAAAGAACAAGTTTCCGGACTCGCCATAAGACTCTATTTGTTAAGAACATTGAAATTTGAAGGATACAAGATGGCGCAGGAAACGTGGTAACTCTTTGTGTACTGTTTTAGTGTAATCTGCTATTCTTACACTACAATTGTTGTACTTTCATACTTGGGTATGATTATGCCTATGTATAGCTTGATTTTACTGAATTCGATGTAAAACAAAGAATTTCATTGATTCAAGGTACATGTGACAATAAAACATTATTGAACCATTGACTCCCTTATGTTCCTCTCCTTGTTCTTTGATTAACTGTTCTCTGTGGAAACAAGAGCACTTTTTTATAGTTGTCACAAAAACCCAGCATGTCTCCAGTTATAGCCACAAGCCACGTAAATGATTAAGCAGAAAAGCAGGCCCAAAGAAAGGTCAAAGGTTAATGGGCTAGTTGTTACCTGCTGTTGCCTGGAGACGGAGAAGTAGAAAGACAGGTGAGCAAGGCGAGATTGGGAGAGTTGAGTGCTGTGTCAGGCCACTTATGAGGCAATATCAGGCCTTGCAGCTTTGCTCCACCTTTTCCAGATTTGATACATATACTCATCTGCTCTTTTAGAAAGGAGGTGAGGAGGAACTTCTTTAGTCAGAGGGTAGTTAATCTGTGGAACTCATTGCCACAGAGGGCAAGCCTGTGGATATTTTTAAGGCAGAGATAGACAAATTCTTGATCAGAATGCGTGTCAAGGGTTATGGGAAGAAGGCAGGAAAATGGGATTAGGAGGCAGCGATCAATCATGATTGAATGGCGGAGTAGACTCGATGGGCCAAATGGCCTAATTCTACTCCTATAACTTGTGAACTTGTAATGTGGGTAGTCATCAATGATAGGAAGAAGAAAGTTATTTCCCCCTTGTATGAGATTAATTATTTTTCTGATAAGAATTATTGAACCTGCCATAAAACAGGAGACGATCCTATTGATTCAACAAACTTCATTAGAGAGACTCTTCAGATGCTCAAACATGAAGTGATTTGCCTGCTGTATTTTTTAATAGCATCAAGTTATTTTGGGATACAGTTTCAAATAAATTAGTTAACCTTTGAGACCATAAGACATAGGAGCAGAATTAGGCCCATCGAGTCCGCTCTGCTATTGGAACATGGCTGACTTTTTTTTTCCTCTCAACCTAATTCTCCTGCCTTCTCACCATAACTTTTGATGCCAATACTAATCGAGAATCTATCAAACTCCACTTTAAAAATATCCAATGACTTGGCCTTGGATAAGTCATTATCCAAATAATGACTTGTGTCAATGAATTCCAGTTATCGCTGACATTTATTTTTCACCTAATTACCTGCAGCAAAGCAAGTTATCTGTTTCTCTCTCCTTATATTCTGTCTGATGAGGATATTCAGCATTTTTAATGTTATTCTAGATTCTTAGGCATCAGGACTGCACGAATCAGCAGATTGTTTGCACGGTATCAGGAAAGAGGATCAAGGACTGTGTAAGAAGAAGAACATTGGTTGTTATGTGATACAAGGAACTGCCGATGCTGGTTAAAGTGGTTACACCGGCACTTTGTGTCTTTTGTTGCTCGTGTATGCTTGCTTCAATTAGAGTGCCACCTAGTGTGCAGTTGGAAATATGTAAGGGCATATTCTTCTTAAACCTTTTTACAGAGTGTTTACAGAGATATATGCGTGGACCGACTAATAAATCACAGGGGCAAACAATCATGCATGGTCAAGCAGACTAATGAGCAACCTGGTAGGCAGATCTTCCCTGGTGTGTGTGATTTAACTGTTCAATATCTAACTGAAAGTAAGCATGCAGTGAAGAAAACTAATGGCATGTTGGCCTTCATGACAAGAGGAGTTGAATGTAGAAGCAAAGAGGTCCTTCTCCAGTTGTACAGAGCCCTGGTGAGACCATGCCTGGAGTACTGTGTGCAGTTTTGGTCTCCAAATTTGAGGAAGGACATTCTTGCTATTGAGGGAGTCCAGCGTAGGTTCACTAGGTTAATTCCCGGAATGGCGGGACTGTCGTATGTTGAAAGACTGGAGCGACTAGGCTTGTATACACTGGAATTTAGAAGGATGAGAGGGGATCTTATTGAAACATATAAGATTATTAAGGGATTGGACACGCTAGAGGCAGGAAACATGTTCCCAATGTTGGGGGAGTCCAGAACCAGGGGCCACAGTTTAAGAATAAAGTGTAGGCCATTTAGAACGGAGATGAGGAAAACCCTTTTCACTCAGAGAGTTGTAAATCTGTGGAATTCTCTGCCTCAGAAGGCAGTGGAGGCCAATTCTCTGGATGCTTTCAAGAGAGAGTTAGATAGAGCTCTTAATGATAGCGGAGTCAGGGGGTATGGGGGGAGGGCAGGAACAGGGTACTGATTGTGGATGATCAGCCATGATCACATTGAATGGAGGTGCTGGCTCGAAGGGCCGAATGGCCTACTCCTGCACCTATTGTCTATTATCCAGTTCATTTATCTCTAGATAATATTTTGAGCAAAACTCAGCCTCTTCTATCCTGCATTTAACCTTTAAGGTCCAGGACACTTCAAGAGAGTAAATAAGTTACTAAAAATGGCTTATTAGCCTCTTACAGTGAGCAATTAATATTCAGTCATATTGCTGTAGTGTGGTGTTACATGCAGTATATGACCATCCAGGTAGGAATTGTCAATATCCTGTCTGAGGGAACTGGGTGAGGACATTTAACAACAACCTAGTAGTTTCATGGTGACCATTACTGAGACGAGCTTGGGAGTTGGTTTATTTAATAAACTAAGTTTACTTTCCCTAGCTACTCCAGGTTATTGGTTTACTAGTTCAATAATAAATCCTTATATTCTGGCATGCCTACATTGGGGCGGCACAGTGGCGCAGCTGGTAGAGCTGCTGCCTCACAGTGCCAGAGACACAGATTCATTCCTGACCTCGGATGCTGTCGATGTCTCATTCTCCCTGTGACTGCATGGGTTTCCTCCCACATCCCAAAAACGCGTGGGTTTATAGGTTAATTAGCTGCTGTAAATTGGCCCTAGTGTGTAGGGAGTGGATGTGAAAGTGGAATAACGTAGAACTAGTGTGAACGGGTGATCAATGGTCAGCGTAGACTTGGTGGGCCGAAAGGCCCGTTTTCGTGGTGTAACTTTCAATCAATTAATTCGATCAATCACTATACCCGTTACTAGAACGAGCTTGGCTGCTCCTGTTGCAATTTCTTATGAGTTACATTCTTACTTTCATGTCTAACAACGTAAAAAGGTATATGTATTTTTCTAATATAATTAATAATTCACTGAGTGCAGAAATAAAATAGGATGAGTTACTATACTCTACCTTTTGCTTTAAGATCATGCTGTCAATTACAGCACTGTGATTGACTACTTCCATATTCTTCTTGCATATACGTTCTCGTTGCTCTTTTAATGCACCCCAGGCAGTCTGTAGACTCTCAGTAAGGGCACATCTTCTGCTCTCAGACTGCAGCAATTTTAATGTGAGCTTCCTCTCAGAGTGTCTGTCATATCGATTTGCTGTACAGATGTCTTCCATGTCAACAGGCGAGACGTCGTACGTTTCAGAACTTGACGCATTGCTGCAGGAACGAGATATTCAACAGGTTGTTGAAATATTTATAAACTTTTTATTTTGCATGAAAAAGGTCATGCATGTGAAGATGACAGCAATATCAAGTAAAGATCAGTCGAATGTGAACAAAAACAAATTTTCATTTCGATATTAAAAAGCAATAACGTTTAATAATGTTTACAATCTAGGGACTGAATTTTTGCTTGTGATATAGGTATTATAGGGACATTGTCTGCAAAATATGGAACTCAGAAACAGTATAATATTATATGTAATTATTATCAAGCAAAACAAAGCAGATATTTGGACACATTTCAATGCCTTGTTGCTATATTGATACTCCCCATGCATTGAAAGGCTTTGGGTTATCAAATAATTTGTATGACCAGAGTTAGAAGAAGAGATTGCAGGAAGGGCAATGAGAAAGGAAAACCTTTCTAATCCTGCTTAACCCTGTTGAGCAATATACAAACAAACTACATACTCAACATTGAGGGGTACATTTTTGTCATTGTGACATTTCCTTATGTCACCACACAGCTTAAGTCCTCCTGAGCTGGCACTTTGCGTCAAAATTAAATATATTTTCTTTACACCAGATAACCTAGCCTAGAAAACAGTTAACTATTTAACAGTACCTCAGTATTCCACTGTCTGTGTCCAATGTTTCATTGAGTGTGAATCTTGGAGAACTACAAGATGTTAGGCTTGATGATGTCTGTGAAGAATTTGAAATATATTTAATAATGCACATTATTCTTTTTAATTGACATCAAAATTAATATGACTGAGAAGGATCAGGACATTGCATATATTGGCACAAAAATAAACACTTAAATGATGTAGGAAATCAGAAATTAAATAGAAAATCCTGGAAATACACAGTAGGCCAGCAATATCTGAAGAAGAGAGAGTTAATATTTCATGTCAGAACTGGATTGATGCAATGTTTTGTCACTACAAATGCTGATTGACCTGTTGTGTATTTCCACTGTTTGCTGCTTGAAAAAATAGTACATATCTTGAAGCTGCTTACAAAACAAATACTGCAGATATGACAAGAGTCAGGAGTATATATGACACTGAGAGCTCTGGGCCTCACAGATTGAAAATACCATCTCATTCACTTGCACTGGATCATCCCATGGTGAGAGGAGCAGGGTTAACATTTCATCTCCATCAGAGGCCAAAGCTGAGGTATCAACTCTTTCTCACTTTAAAGATCCATAATCTGTTGAACATGCATTTAATTTGGAGGTATCACAAAATGCTGGAGTAACTCAGCAGGTCAGGCAGCATCTAGGAGAGAGAGAATGGGTGACGTTTCGGGTCGAGACCATTCTTCAGACTGATGAGTGGATTTAATTTGAGTGGATTTTCAAAGCAGACCAATTAGGCATTTGTTTTTATATATGTGCATTCAGCCTAGAGACTAAAGAGAACAAGTTTAAATTCTAGTTAAAAAAAAACCTTCTTGACTAGCTGGGTGAATTTTTGAGACAAATTGACAACAGTTCATGCAATTTTTATTCTTTTAATATCAGAGCACAATTATTGAAAATGTTGTTCCGTCAGTTTGATTTTATTGTTATTGTGTATTAGAATTTTAAGTGTTTTAGCCATATTCTCATAACATTGCTTTAGTGCCTGATGTTCTAAACTTAATATATAGTGAGGAAAAGAAAAACATCACATGCATTAGAGGTTAATCAAACTGATGGAACAATATTTTCAATAATTGTGCTCTGATATTTTAAAAATGATCTTCGTTAGGAGAGTGATAATTTCCTGGAACACATTGCCACGGGTTGTGGTCGTAGTAGATACGATAGTGGTGCTTAAGACCCTTTTAGATAGGCACATGTACATGCAGTGAATGGACGGATGAGGATCATGTGCAGGCAGAAGAGATTAGTTTAATTTGGAACCATATTCGGCACAGACGTGTGGGCTGAAGGACCTGTTCCTGTGCTGTACTGCTCGCTGTTCTAAATGCATCAAGACAGGGATAACATCTGTGATCACACTTGAAGTACATTGAGTAGTTCTGCGCACTGCAAATTAGAAAGCCTGTATTGATTGTATTGATTGTATTGATTTAGGAGGGTGTGCAGCACACATTTACCTGAATGAACCCCAAACTCCATAGGTTAAATGAAGATTGCATAAACTATGAGTATATTCTCTGCAATCTGAACAAAGTTACTCCACAATTTTTACTTTAATTTCCTTGTTGAAAGCCTATTCTTTGCAATAATCACTAATGGTGTGATGAAGTGTTTCTTACTGTCACTTTGAATTTACCTGTTCCTCTTGGTCCCAATGTTGTACCTTAATTTGCTGATGAACCTCACAATCTTCTCCAAGAAAGACTCATTTTAGTTACATCCTTTCAAAGATGATGAGTCTGCCTTTACTTATTGCTCAGACTTCTAACATTGGTTAGAGGTTTTGTGAGACTCCTCTACATTATTTTAAGAATATAATTATGTCCCTCAATTCATAATGATTGATCTGATCAATTCACAGGATCTGATGTTCAAGATATACAAGCAGATGCGGGCGACAAATTGGTCTCACAGCACCAGAACGACCCAGGTTCAATCCTGTCTACAGATGCTGTCTGTGTGGAGTCTATACGTTCTCCCTGTGACCGCGTGTTTTTTCTCCGGGTGCTCCCACATTCCAAAGACGTGCAGGTTTGTAGGTTAATTGGTTTCTCTATATGCCCCGAGTGTGTACGATGCACAAAATGGGATATCATAGAACTAGTGATGGTTGGTGTGGACTCGGTGGGTCAAAGGGCCTGTTTCCACCTTGTATCTCTGAACTAAACAAAGTGATCAAAGCACTGTGTAGTTTCAGGAATGTTAAACTTAATCACTATTGACTTTACAATATCACTGACTAGGCATTGTCCAATTATCAGTGTTTGATGCCTCAGTCTCTGTCCAATTTGACTGGTTCTGCTATCTTCCAAATTTTGTCTTTGTCTTAAGAGTTTGCATAAAACACCTCATCTATGAGTCATATCGTATGGAAACAGAGCCTTCAGTGCATCAAGACCACACCAATCATCAATACCCAATTATTCAAATACAATTTTATTCTCCGCACATTCCCACCAATTCCCCCATCCATAATTCGCCTACAATCTTGGGGCAATTCACAGTGGCACAATGACCTACCAACTCGGATATCTTTGAGATGTGGGAGGAAAGCAGATGCCAGAAATTGTCAGTGACAGTACAATGAATCATGCCAGAAGGTCATTCAAGGGATATGGGGAGAAGGCAGGCACCGGTTACTGATTGTGGATCAGCCATGATCACAATGAACGGCGGTGCTGGCTTGAAGGGCCAAATGGCCTTCTCCTGTACCTATTTTCTATGTTTCTAAGGTCCTGGTCCAATTCTGAAATGGATGCAAGCTCAGTCAAGTGCAGAAAGTGGATCTCATGCACACTTTGAGCATACAGAAGAGGAAGTACATGCTCCATTTTTAAGGCAATGAAGTTGAATGCAGAAGCACATCTTTAACGATGAACTGTCCTCTGAAATATCCTGATGTCAAGTTTTGATACATTATCACTTGGCTTGTTCAACGTGACACTGCCCGTGATTTGGATCATTTTTTATTTGTCTATGCAGCAGGAGGATCAAAATGGTTGGAGAAGGAAAGCTGTACCCATGCACGCCTTCAAAAGATTATGAGTACATTAAATGGTGACCTGTATGAAGTTAAAAGGAACTAATGAGTAATTGTGAAAAGCTACGCTGCCTATAAAAATGTAGGCAACTAATAAGCACAATTAGTCTCTGAATCCATAATGTTACTTAGAGGAAAACTGTTCATGAATTATATGCTAAAGCTTGCATTCTTCACAGGGTACTGCAAAACAAAAAGGAGAGGCTTGCACTTTTGTGATATCTTTCGTACCAGCCCAAATTTTTTTTATAGCTAATGATTTCATTTTAAGGACGGTCACTGATGCAATGCAAAGGGGTGGCACAGTGGTAAAATCGCTGCCTTACAGCACCAAAACCCAAGTTCGATCCTGTCTACGGGTGCTGTCTTTGCAGAGTTTGTACATTCTCCCTGGGACTGTGAGGGTTTTGTGTGCAAAGGACGTCTCTTTACAGGTTTTAACTGGGTGCTCTGGTTTCCTCCCACATTCCAAAGACGAACGGATTTGTCAGTTAATTGACTTCTGCAAATTGTTCCTAATGTCCGGAGAGAACTAGTGATTGTTGGCCAGCGTGGACTTGCTGGGCCGAAGAGCCTGTTTCCATGCTGTATCTCTAAAGTAAAAATGAAACTATAAACAAAAAACTTGGCAGATAATTCATGCACAGCAATAATAACACTGGGCCTATAACTAGACCAGAGTAGCATAGATTGAGCAATGGCCAACATCAACTGTTGATAGCATGAACAAAGGAGTTCTGCTTAAACAACAAATTCTGGCTTCTCTATTATAAAGGTGGATCTATTTCTAAGTGTTATGATCTAATATTATTATCACAAAATACTGCTCACATAATAGATCACTGAAACATTAACTGCTTCTCCCTCCACAGATACTGCCTGACCTACTGAGCATTTTCAGGACCCATGGTTGACATAAGCACATGTTTGCAGACCACAATCAGCACAAATTGCCAACAAAACTTACCCTTTGATAACTGTAGTGCCAACTTCAGTCCTTACAATAAAGTACGCTAGTCTTACAACCATTTCACGGAGGCTGGAGTAATCGATCTTGACGCAAACCGACAACAGAGAGATCTTCACGACATTTCAGTTTAATTAGTTGTTTATTGAAGTAGTGATACAAACAGATTTGTATTTCTCCCATCATAGGTCTGGTAAGAATTGTATCTCGCCATAGCTTCTCCGCGTCTGACCCATCCCGTCTCTGCATTCCCAGATATGAACTAGTTCTGGCTCCTCCCAGTACGTGATGCCCATATATGAATTCATCTCACGACAACCCCCAAGTGTCCAAAATTAATACAGCAAGATACAAAATAATATAATATGCTAAGGCAGCTAAAAAACACAAATGGCTCCTACAATAACCATCAACAGAGCACCTCGAGGTTGTATGCTCAGACCCCTGTGCTACTTTCTCTATACCCACGACAGCGCAGCCAGATACAGTTCCAAATCCATTTTTTTTATTTGTTGACAATACCACGGTTGTTGGACGAATAATAGGTAATGATGAGTCAGAATATAGGAGAGAGATTGAAAATCTGATTGAATGGTGCCAGAACAACAAGCTTGCTTTCGACGTCAGCAAAACGAAGTAGCTGAAGAGGGAGTGACAAAGGACGTGAAAACACATTACTTCAGATTCAGGCACAGTTTCTTCCCAGCTGTTATCAACAACTAGTGAGCTACCATCTGCCTCATTGGAGACCCTCAGACCATGTTTAATTGGACTTTACTTTAACTTGCACTAAACGTTATTCTCTTTATCATGTGTCTGCACACTGTGGATGGCTCGATTGTAATCATGTATTGTCTTTCCACTGACTGGTTACCACGTAACAAAACCTTTCCACTGTTTATGTAAACAGTGACAGTACACATGACAATAAATTAAACTAAAACAAAACTAATTATTGAATTCAGGAGGAGAAAGCTGAGGATCAAAGAACCTCTGTTCATTGATGGGATAACAGTGGAGAGAGTCAATAACTTCAAGTTCTTGTGCATGCATATCTCTGAAGATCTGTCCTGGGTACAGCATGTTGATGCAATCACAGAGAAAGTTCATCAAAGCTTTAGAAGATTGATGGTATTTGGTATGTCGACAAATAGTCTATTGAACTTCTACAGGCATATGGTGGAGACTACACTGACTGGTTGCATCTCAGCCTCGTTTGGCAACTCGAATGCCCAGGAACAGGTAATACAGTCAAAGACATTGCCCTGTCCATTACAGGTACTGACCTCCCACTAAAGGGATCAAAAGGGGAAGCTATTCCAAAAAGGCAGCTAATATTGAAGACACACACCACTCTGGCCACACAATTATTTCGCTCCTACCATCCAAAAGAAAGTACAGGAGCCAGAAAACCATGACCACCAGGTTCAAGGGTAGCTTCTTTGAGCAACTATCAGGCTCTTGAACACTACGCAACACTAACCTGAACTATGAACATCTCTGGACTGTGTCTATGGTTGCATTGCGGACTTTGTTCTTTTATGGTTATTAATTTATAGCTTTTTAAACTATTATATTGATCTCTGTGGGTTGTGCTTACGGGCTTATTAAATTATTGCAAATAAAAATTTCAGTGTTCATTTGTCGGCACATGGCAATTAAGCACTCTTGACTCCTCTGCATTTCTTAAAAATAGTACCATGTTTTAGTTTAAGGCTTCATCTGATGGACATGAAGTAGAATCATGTCTTCTATTTTATGTGTGAAATGTAATACGATTACCTTTGTCCCTTGTACTCCTGCAATTCTGTTCTTTTGAGTTTCTAGAACTGTACTTCAGAGAGGAGTTGGATGTTCATACGGACCACATCTAAAAGTGTTGCATCTAATTTGTACAGCTCTGCACTGTTAGTCTAGATTTCTGTATTAAGTCACTGGAGTAGCATTTACTCCTAAAGACATCTAGTAGTGGAGAGAATGTCTTCAACTATTATTAGCTTTAAGTGAAAGTCATTTAATCTAAGTAACCATATTGTGCCTGTGCTATTAAACCGAGACAGTTGCACAACTAGCCGAGATGTTGCTTCAGATCACCATCAAAACCGGTTCAATCCTGTTGTCGGGGTGCTATTTCCTCTCCTATATGACCCTCTCAGGGTCCAGAGGAGGTTTTTACAAGAATGATCCCAGGAATGAGTAGGTTAACCTATGTTGAGCATTTGTCAACACTGGGCCTGTACTCGCTGGAGTTTAGAAGAATGAGGGGGGACCTCATTGAAACGCACAGAATAGTGAAAGGCTTGGATAGAGTGGATGTAGAGAGGATGTTTCCACTCGTGACGGAGACTTAGACTAGAGGTCATAGCCTCAGAATTAAAGGACGTTCTTTTAGGAAGGAGATGCGGAGACATTTCTTTAGTCAGAGGGTGGTGAATCTGTGAAATTCTTTACCACAGAAGGCTGTGGAGGCCGTCAATGGATATTTTTAAGGCAGAGATAAATAGATTCTTGATTTGCACAGGAGTCAGTGGTTATGGGGAGAAGGCAGGAGAATGGTGTTAGGAGGGTAGAGATAGATCAGCCATGATTGAATGGTGGAGTAGACTTGATGGGCTGAATGGCCTAATTCTACTCCTATCACATATGAACTCATGACCTTATGTTTTATATGTTGTAGTTCTCCATGTGGGCCAAAACACTTTCTTCACAAATCCCAAAGATGTGGAGGCTGGAGTGGCAATTCAACGCTGAAGTCTGTTCCCAATGATTAGGATCTGCTTCTTGATTAGTACGGGTGTCAGGCCTTATGGGGAGAAGGCAGGAGAATGATATTGAGAGGAAAACATAGATCAGCCACGATTGAATGGCAGAGTAGACTTGATGGGCCAAGTGACCTAATTCTGCCCCTATAACATATGATTTTATGAATCAATGTATTGTGGGATTAAAATGGGATTAGTGTAATTGGATATTTGATGGTGTGGCGTGGATTCTGCGCTGCATGTCTTAACTCTAAAACATTGAAAGGCACAAAGTGCTCAGCGGGTCTCATCGAGGCAGCATCTCTGGAGAACAGACATGATGCCAGAGATGTTGCCTGACCCGCGGAGTTACTTCAGCATTTTGTGTCTTTTTTTAATGTAATCCAGCATCTGAAGTTCATTGTGTCTAAAACCTTGAAGCTTCTTTCAGGCGTCGATGCGATTCACACAAAGTATCCCCACTCGCCGCTGACAATACTTGATCCTGGCATTACGCGAGTAAAGATTAGCAAATAATTCCACAATCCTTTGAACAAATCTTGTTTCTTTTCCCCTTGCTTCTCGACCCGCAGAGGTTTCTTACATTGTGCAATTAATCTCTCCCTGTTCTAGCTCCAACCCTTTGAGAACGCCGCTGTTATGGAAACAACATGACAACAGTTGCAAGGCTGTCGAAGTCTTGTGCCACAACCCAGTCTTGTTCCCCACTCTGAAAGAACCGAAATCGCTAAAGAAGCGGACTCACCGGGCGGTGGTGTCGGCACTGTTTGCCCACTCCGAATAAATCTCGGTGAAAGGCTTTTGTCTCCATGTTTTCCATGGGGGAGGGCGGGATCGGCGGCACCAAGGCTGTTTGCGGGTGGGTGGACCCGGCGACGCTTCCTTGCACCACTACAGGTGGGTGCTGTGAGCTACAACGCTGTCATTCCCGGCAATAAATGCGGCTCCCAGCTCCGCCCACGTTTGGGAATATTGGATACACAGCAAGGACGGGCTATCATATTCCACCAACCCAGCAGAGTATAGAATGGATTTATTCACAAAATGCTGGAGTAACTCAGCAGGTCAGGCAGCATCTCGGGAGAGAAGGAATGGGTGACGTTTCGGGTCGAGACCCTTCTTCAGACTCAAAATATTCACAAAATGCTGGAGTAACTCAGCAGGTCAGGCAGCATCTCGGGAGAGAAGGAATGGGCCCTTATGTACAATTAAATTCATAGGTTCTAGGAGCAGAATTAGGCCATTCGGCCCATCGTCTACTCTGCCATTCAATCACTTCTTCTCCTTCTTCTTAAGCCCTTGGCTCCTCTATGGACAAATGTCCTCCACCTCACACGGTTGTTGGCGGTTCTTTCGAGATCTCCCCAGTTGAGCCCACTCCCAGACATTTCTGCCTGGACACCTCTTCTCCAGCTGTTCCTGGGGCGACCTCTTTTCCTTTTTACTTGGGGGTTCCATTTCAGAGCATGCCAGGTGATGTTTGTGGCAGGTTTTCTGAGGGTGTGTCCAATCCAACTCCATTTTCTCTTTCGAATTTGGGGATCCTGGCTTGTTCTTGATTCGGATGTTCCATGTCCCCACAAGGATGGATTTCTTTGGCGTCAGAGGTGTGTCAGCTTCCCAGCGCCCTTGCAGGTTTGGCTGGGAAGCATCATGTTCCCCATCGCTGGGGCACCTTCTTCAACCAAGTGTGTAATTTGGTTTTCATTGTCAATGTTTCTGTAACTCACACTTTTTTCCAGAGTGGGGTAGTTAACTCCACGCCCAACCCCCAACTTGGAGGACCAGGGAATGCTTCGTCTGCCTCCTCACCCATGACCTGTCCGGTTTGGTTGAACCTGCCAGGGATATAAAACCCCATCCGGCATAGCTCACAGGATCACTGGAGTACACAAGCCTCTCCACCACGTCATGGTTGCAGTCCAGGAGAAACCATTCAATCACGTCTGATCCATTTTCCCATCAACTCCACTTTCTTGCCGCTCCATAACCCCTGACACCCTTACTAATCAAGAATCTGTCAATCTCCGCCTGAAAATATTCTTTGTCTTGGCCTCCAAGGGCATCTGTGGTAATGAATTCTACAGATTCACCACGTAACAAGGATGGAGTCCCCCTTGTCCTCACCTTCCACCCCATCAGACAGCGTATACAACAAATTATCCTCCAACATTTCCATCGCCTCCAACGGAAACCCACTACTGGCCACATCTTTCCATCTCCTCCCCTCTGCTTTCCGCAGAGACCATTCCCTCCGTAACTCCCTGGTCCACTCGTCCCTTCCCATCCAAACCACCCCCTCCCCAGGTACTTTCCCTTGCAACCGCAGGAGATGCAACACCTGTCCCTTTACCTCCCCCCTCGACTCCATCCATGGACCCAAACAGTCTTTCTAAGTGAGGCAGAGGTTCACCTGCACCTCCTCCAACCTCATCAATGGTATCCGCCATTCCAGATGTCAACTTTTCTACATCGGCGAGACCAAACGCAAGCTCGGCGATCGTTTCGCTAAACACCTTTGCACAGTCCGCCTTAACCTACCTGATCTCCCGGTGGCTCAGCACTTCAACTCCCCCTCCCAGTCTGACCTTTCTGTTATGGACCTCCTCCGTTGTCATAGTGAGGCCCTCAGCAAATTGGAGGAACAGCACCTAATATTTTGCTTGGGCAGCTTACACCCCAGCAGTATGAACATTGATTTCTCTAACTTTAGATAGCTCCTCTGTCCCTCTCTTTCCCCTCCCCTTCCCAGTTCTCCCACTACATCCTTTTTCATTTCATTTTTCATTTCACTGCATTTATGTGTATGTGACAAATAAATGACTATTGACTATTATTGATTGTCCCACCCCCTCCCCTGACATCAGTCTGAAGAAGGGTCTCGACCTGAAACGTCACCTATTCCTTCTCCCCCGAGATGCTGCATGGCCCGCTGAGTTACTCCAGCATTTTGTGATACCTTTGATTTGTACCAGCATCTGCAGTTATTTTCCTACCCTCTGTCCAAATCAATTTCTGATCATCTCCTTTCGAAAGGACATCCTTTTATTCTGAGGCAATAGCTTGTGGTCCTAGATTCTCCCAATCCACATTCATTCTCTCTAGGCCTTTCACTATACGGTAAGTTTCAATCAGGTCCCCATCTTTAAGACACAGAGGCGTTAAGATGTAATGTGGTGCAGTCGCCAGTTGCTGCTTTGCATCTCCAGTAACCCGGGTTCAGCTCTGACCCCTGGTGCTGCCTGTGTGCAATTAGCATCTTCTTCCTGTGATCTGTGTCATACAGCATTGAAACAGGCTCTTCGGCCCAACTTGCCCACACAGACCAACACGCCCCATTATACTAGTCCCACCTGCTGTTGGCCCATATCCCTCCAAACCTGTCCTAACCATGTACTCCCTCCAAATATTTCTTAAATGTTTGTATAGAATCTGCCACAACTACCTCCTCCAGCAGCTCGTTCCATACACCCACCATCCTTTGTGTAAAGGTTACCCCTCAGTTTCCTATTAAATCTTTCCCCCCCCTCACCTTAAAACTATGTCCAATGGTTCTCAATTCTCCGACTTTGGGTGCTCCAGTTTCACCCATGTCTGAATGACATGGTGGGTGGTAGGTTAATTAGCTGCTGTAAATAGTCCCTTGTATGTACACGAGGCGTAGAAACACGGGGGAATTAATGGGTATGTTGGGAGAAAGAAGAAAATGGGATTAATGTAGGATTCGTGTAAACGGATGGTTGATGTGGGCTGGAGGGCCTGCTTCATGTTTTCTCAATGGCTCTGATTGGACATAATGGTCTGATGAATTCATGAATTACAAGGCCATGTTTGCACTCCATTATTGTTGGAACTCCATTATTATCAGCATAACCTGGAAATAGCATTTAATTAAATGCTTCACGCATTAGTGTGGAAATTTGCCCAAAGACCAGGCTAACTTCTCAATTGTTCCATGGTTAGGTTATTGTCACGTGTACCGAAATACAATGAAAAGCTTTTGTTGCTTTCTAACCAGTTAGTGGAAAGACTATACCTGATTACAACGGAGCCATCCAGTATACCGATACACGATAAAGGAATACAGTTTAGTGCAAGATAAAGTCCAGTGAAGTCCAATGTGTTGACAAATCACCTTGAATTTTGTGACTTTTGGTTCAGTTTGAGGTAAGAAGTTGAGAACCTGAATTGCAATTTTACCAATCGCACAGCGAGGTACAAAGACTGGCAATTATAACATATGGAAAGAATTTCAAGTTAGAGTGCACCTCGTATGCTGTAAAGTTCATTCCAGCTAATTAGGTACCTGGGGGATACCAACAGCAAATTAATGAAATGTTTACACTCATCAATCTAAAATGTTGGTTATTTTTCCTTCCTTGCTGCTAGCCATGGTGTGTCTTGTGTGTCCTTTATTGCAGATTTTTAGTTATGGCATTTTACCTTTGTATTAATTTGAAAAATGTAAAACAAGGCAGAGGAGACATATGTGAGAGCCCCATCTATGACAGGGGGCAGGGACGGGGACTCATGTTCCCCAAAGAATGTGGACATCTTGTTTGTCCGAGTATGCAAGTGGACCCACACACCTTTCCCCCTCGACATAACATGGACAGAGTTCCCCTGCCCCTCACCTTTCACCCCACCAGTCTCCACATTCAACACATCATCCTCTGACATTTCTGTCACCTATGTGAACCCACCATTGACCACATCTTCCATCTTTCTGTGTGGGGAAGGGGGGGTAATGAGCAAGAGCAGAACTACGGAATATAGAGGAGACATGCGAGGGCCTCATCTGTGATAGAGGGTAATTCCCGTTCCTAAATGAATGAGGGCATCTCGCATGGCATGGGATTCTTTAGGGAACTCAGACAATTTTGTAGTGAAATAAAATAAAAAATGATCACCCAGGTAATTAATTAACATTTAAGGATGCAGAATGAAATAAAGCTAGAATCATTAATGGCAATTTTTTTTCAGGAAGAAAACTGGTCTTCTTAACCAAATAAATGCCATTATATTGATATCCAACGAACCAAATGCAATTTATGTTCACGTTCTTGATACTTGTTCATTACTGGAATTAATTGTTAAACATTTAGAAAGGAATAGGACGAAATGAACACGTCATAAAAGGACTCGTTCATTCCTTTAAACTACAGCCATCCAGGATTCCAGTCATCCCAATCATCGAAATGAGAAATAGTTGGTTTATTGAGGTCAACGAGGATATTCTATTTATTTAGCATTTTAGAAAGAGATTCATCCAAGTTCAAGCCTTTCATAGACTGAAAAAGAGACAGGGCAGTGCAGAGTTGTATTATAAAATACAATTCCTTAAGAATCTTTGCCAACATTGACAATGAGCTGTGACGATTTAAATCCAAAAATTGATCAAAATATCTCAAGTCTACTCGTGAAAAAAAAAATTAAAATAATTTATTTCTTGGAGAATTGCTCAAATCCTGCGCACCACACAAACAACAAAAAAGACAGTTACTATCAGAACTATATATTTTTATTTCTATAATCTGTCAGTTTCCCAAATCATATAGAATTGAGTGTTACAAAGAAAATAGGAAAACCATAATTTGATCATTATAAACATTAAAAAACATACAATATTTAGAAATAAAAAAGCTCATATATTACACCAAGACTCTTGGGTAAACTTCACTTGTTTAAGCGTCCAAATAAATTGCCCATTTCCTTTCAATTTTAACACTGGAGCACAACCTGGATATCGTTTGTTTCATTAAGCTGTTGTCTGGTCAGTTATTGTGCTAATTTGATTGAGTATTCAAGTATGTTGCAGAAATAAGTCATATTTGACCATCAACAGCTAGAATATTTCAACATATTCAAAAATAGTATGTTGTTAAATATGTTAAAACATGTTTGACAAAATTGTGAGACTTCTAACAACCAATACTTTTATAAAGTCATCAAACTCAGTGCATGATCTTGACTTTTCCATCCAGCATTTTTCCAGGCTAACGTACAGAACCTACAAATGCTTTTACTGAATCAGAAATGGCTGAGATTCACGGCACATTCTCAGACAATTTTTTGAAGGCACGTTTCCTTTGTTCTGTGGTCATGTTTTCACAGCTTTCTAATACATTGGCTACAAGTAATGTATGTTTAATTGTTTTGGCTTTTACCCATATCCGTCCATTCATTCCAATCACTATCTCAAAGGGGTACAAATCTCCAAGATTCTTGATGACTTCACAGTTCGGAGAAAGTAACCTGAAATGCAGAATTTAACAAAATATAATCAGACAAGTGATTGATAGTGAGGTGCTCAGAATATTCACAACTTAGTAACTTACTTGCGTGCAATATTCAGTGAAACCTTAAATAATAATCCATCAGGTCCAATCACTCCCATCCCATTCGATCGTCCACAGCTATCAATGCAAACCAGTTCAGGTTCCATATCTTTATTGGCCACAACAAACTGTGCAAATACAAGATCTCCTACCTATAAGTGAAATCAAAAAAGCAATAGATAATGAATCTGAAAACTACCATTTCCAAGTAGTTAATTTATACCATTATGTAAAATGCCAATTTTAAAATTTTATATTGTGCATTACTCGCTAGAAGAATAGTAGGAAAAGAAAACTGCAGATGCTGGTTTAAATCGAAGGTAGACACAAACCGCTGGAGTAACTCAGCAGGTCAGGCAGCATCTCTGGAGAGAAAGAATGGGTGACACACAGATGTTTCAAAAAGAATGTATGATCGTTGAGTGGACTGTACGTGTATTGTCAAATACACTTCCATCCAATCTGGTCAAAGTCATTAAAATTTAAGAAACACAAAACTTACTTGCACATTTGGTCGGTTTCGTTTTGTGGCTCCTTCAAATGCTAAGTAAGATAATGAGGCTTGTTCACTTCCTCCAACATCAACTTTAAATATGTCACCAGATTTTGTGGTCACAATTCCTATCACATATTCAGCTTTGGTTGGTACATACTGTGGGAAGGAAGGAGGGATAAAAAGAGGAAATAACAAATCTTTTCCAGGTGGAACCTTTTGACAATACATTTGCAAATGTCACTTATTAACAAACAATACATAAGATCGAATATTATTTTGGATGCTTCATTTTTAAAAGAGTTGTTATTAGAAAATTAATATTATTACTGCTGGAAATCTATGCTGAACAATCAACTGTGCAATGCAACATACCCGTGATTCAGCAATCCTGTTTGATGCATGCAGAACAATAATTATGGAAGTTCGACCACAATACAGGAAGCAGGAATTCAGTCACATTTGATGCATTCTCCTAACATCCAAAGGTGATCAGTAACATAACCAATATACAAGGTACAACTCAAGTAGAAAGTAGTTGGAGTGGCAATGTACAGCAAGGGATGGTACTGGAAGCAGATTCAATTGTAACTTTCAAAAACGAGCAGGGTAAATACCTAAAAGGAAACGTTTGTAGGGCTACGAAAAGGTGTACGAGTGGGACAAACTAGATTTCTCTTACATAGAGTGGCTATAGACAACAGGCTGGATGACCTGCAGTATAACCACATTGTAATTTTATGATAGGAACAGGCCAAGTGACTGGGGTAAGGATATGGCAAATAGAATGTGAATTAGTGAATGTAAATCTGTTCAGAGGATCCCAGATATTGTTGTACAAATTGCTGCAAGTAACACGAGTACAGCAGGAAATTAGGACAACATACAGTAAGATAATTTGAGTAAAGGAATAAAGACGTTCGCTAAAATTATATGGGATTACAAGTAAGACTGGACTCCACACTGTACATGGGTCGAGTTTCCTTCTCTAAGGGAAGATTTATTTGCAATTGAAGGTTTTCAATAGAAACTCAGGAAATTGACTGGTTTGTACTCTCCAAAAACGTGCCAATTTCTAAAAAAAATACTGAGCGGCTGTGTGTCCATGGTCTTGTGTGAAAAGATTCTCTGTTCATTCAGTGAAGATGCTCCCCAAACAAAAAATCATACAGGTATTCACAGGGGATATGATGCTTCCCCAGACTAGGGTGACTGGAACATGGGGTTAATCTCAATCTAAGGTGTCCACCATAAAATCTGGATAATAAGATGTCGTAACCATAAGATAGGAGACATTTCTGCACAATAGGTTCAAACACAGATTATTTTTTTCCTTTAAAAAAACAATATTTTTGGATATTTAAAGAATCAAGTACAGACATTGAATATTTTAAAAAAAGCCAAGACTTGCTGATGCTTCCAAAGAAGCAGTTGCTGGGACAGAGGCTGAAGCCAACAAGGTACTGGAGCAACTTAGCAGACCTGGCAGAATTTGTCGAGGGAATGGACAATCGATGCTGTGGGCCAGGACCCTTTTTCACACTGATGTAGTAGGGGGGCAGAAAAGTAGAAAGGATAAGTGAGGGCAGAGCAAACCTGGCAAGGGGTAAGAGGAAGATAGACACAAAAAGCTGGAGTAACTCAGCGGGTCAGGCAGAACCATGGAGAAAAGGAACAGGTGACGTTTCGGATCGAGACCCTCCTTCGCCAGCATCTGCAGTTCCTTCCTACACAGGAGATAAGTGGGTGCAGGTGAAGTGTGGGGGGGGGGGGGGGGATTGGTAGATGGGTGGAATAATTGACAAAATCTTGAGGTGAAAACAAGACAAAAGTGTGTCATAAGGAAAGAAGAGGAGTGAAATATAAAGCCAGAGGGATGCATTATGGTGGCATGCAGAGGAATAGGGGAAACAGGATAAAATGGAAAAGATATGGGACTCAGGGATGGGAGATGAACATAAAGATGAGGGAAAGGAGCAAGATGATTCAAGGTGATGGGAGAAATGTGTGCACCCCATGGTGGGGGAGGCGGTGGAAAAAGAGGTATTTTTCCAATTATCATCCCTTTCCCCTTCTCTGTTCATTCAACTCCCATTCCCGATTCCCATATTTCCCTTTTATTCACCTTTTTCGTCCCCATTCCCTTCCACCCATATCCCTCCCTCTAGTTTTCCATTTCACCACTCTTCATTCCCTATCTGACACTCATTTACTTTGTAAAAATTTCTGAACACTTGTTTTTGCTATTTTATTATGGGGTATTGATGATTTAAAAACAAAGAATTTAATCAATTTTAAAATAAGACTGCAATGTCACAAAGTGAAGGGGTCTGAACACTTTCTGAAAGCACTATATTTTCCACCTTCCCCTACTACAATCAGTCTGAAGTCCCAACCCAACTGCCATTTGTCCATTCCCTCCACGGTTGTTGCCCAACCGGCAGAGTTCTTCCAGCCTATTGCTTTTTTTAAACTTAAGTTTCCGGCATCTGGAGTTTCCCGTGTCTCCAGGGTGTGGAAATATTTGGTAGAGCTCGTCCTGTGCTGGGTACATTGAGTTAATTCAAACTAATTATGCTGCACGAATGTCATTGTTCTATCTGGGACATATGAAAATAGGGGGTTGCACGACAGGCGTGGTCACGACCCCTAACCCGTACTGTTGCCAAGCAACGCCTTCTGGAGTGCAAGCAGGTCGCCATCCTCCAGCGCTCGCTGCTTCTGCCCCTGCAGACCCTCCAGGCGCCTCGGCTCGGGTTCTTCCCGCTGCTCCTTTCCCAGCTCGTTCAACCTCGTCTTCTCCTCCGCCTCGTCTTCTCACCCGGCCGGTCGGTGGCCCTCTGCTTCTCGGCCTTGCTCTCCTGGCTCCCTTCACGGCCGCATTTCCCCATCTCCCGCCGGCTGGCCTGACGTCTTACCAGCTGCTTCTTGCGTCCGCAGGCTTTGCAGCCCTTCTCCTGGTTCCTCTTCCTCCGCCGGATCCTCCAGCTTCTTCCCCGTTTTTCCCTCTGCATCTCCATCCTCGCCGCCGGTGACCGTTCCTCCGCCCGATGCCTCCAACCACCGCTCACTTCAAACATCCATCTCCCGCCACCTTTCAATTTTTGACAGCACAAAAATGGACCATTTTGACGTTTTTTAAAGGTAAGAACGTATGTGTTGCATATGTTACTAGTGTATGCCGGAAGCTGCAATGTCCTCCAGATGGCTTGAGGGACACTGTGCGTCATGCCCTTTGACCTTATGTGCAATCCCCTCTAAAACACTATTGACATTTTGTATAACTAATTGCATCCATGAGCCAATTGTAAGATAATTTGTGTAAACGAGTGAGGGCTATTATATAGTAAAATCATGTAGGATGCGAAATGAAACATGAGATGAATCTAGCCAGACATGGAAAGAACTTTCTCCACAACCCCTACCTTCCAGGGGGCCACCATCAGCACCACCACCAACCCCCCCCCCCCCCCCCCCCGCCGGGTGGAGGTCAGGGCTCGGCGCCCCCGCTCTCCCTCCACCTCCCCCCCACCCCCTTGCCGCCGTCGCCGGGTGGGAGCCTCGGCCACTTACCCGCTTCTGTTGCGAATCTACCCAGTAGACCGAGGGCTCCTTGTGCCTGAGGATCCCCGATTTACAAGCGGCCAGACCCAAGCCGGAACCCTGTCGCCGCAGGCCGGGCCCGCACAGCACCTTGGCGCCGTGTGCGGCCGGGAAAGTCAGCAGGTCGCCAGCAAGCACCACATCCCCCACGACCGCGCAGTGCGCCATCTTGTCCTCGCCGCCGCCGCCGGACCACGTGACCGACGAGCTGCTGCCGGATGACGTCACGCCCTTCAGCGATGCGGCAGTCGGACCACATAACGTCATTCTTTGAGTGACGTCACGCCTATTGTCACCTCATTATCCTCCTCGAAGGTATTTATTCACAAAATGCTGGAGTAACTCAGCAGGTCAGGCAGCATCTCAGGAGAGAAGGAATGGGTGACGTTTCGGGTCGAGACCCTTCTTCAGATGCTGCCTGACCTGCTGAGTTACTCCAGCATTTTATGAATAAATACCTTCGATTTGTACCAGCATCTGCAGTTATTTTCTTATACTCATTATCCTCCTCTCTCGCTTTGAACCCTTGCGCTTCTCTTAGTCTCCCCCGACTCCCAGTCTGATAAAGGGTCTCGACCCCAAACGTCACCCATTCCTTCTCTCCAGAGATGCTGCCTGTCCCGCTGAGTTACTCCAGCATTTTGTGACTATTTCTAGTCTTTCATTCCATCTCACTGTACTCGAGTATGTGAAGAGCTTTTGCACAGTTTGGAGTTTGTATATATTATTGATTATAAATAAAGTTTAATTTTGGAAGCAAAGTATGACAACTATGGATACTGAGAAGGCCCACAGCCACAAATCACTACAGAGGGTGGTGAAGACGGCACAGCACATCACTGGCAACTGTCTCCCGGCCATTCAGGACATTTTCTACAGGCAGTGCCTGTGGAAGGCACGCAACATCGTCAAGGACCACAGCCACCCAGCACGCAGGCTGTTCTCCTTGTTACTGTCAGGCAGACGATACAGGAGTATGGCTGCGCGTATCACCAGACTTAAGAACAGTTTCTACCATCAGGTCATCAGGCTTCTGAACTCATAAACACATTTCAAATCATATATGTTGATTATTTTTTAATATTGTCTTTTTAACTATTTTTAATATTGTCTTTTTACCTTACTAATGTCATTTTTTAATCTTATTTATCCTTGGAATATTACTGCTGAGGTGACCCGTTGTCAAATACATTTCATTGTACCGTTGACCCTGTGCATATGACAAATAAAATGTATTAAATTAAATTAAAATCTTTGCACAGATTTTTGTTCTGTATATAATTTATTCTGAATAAAGTTTACTTTTAGAAAACAAAGTATGCCACTATTGAATGTAGAGATACTGAGAATATATGAAGAATTGAGAGGAATAGATCGGGTAGACGCTCATAGTCCCTTGCCCAGAGTTGGGGAAACAAGAACCAGAGGACATAGGTTTAAGGTGAGGGGTGAAAGATTTAATAGGAACCCGAAGGGTAACGTTTTCATACTTATGGTGGTGGGTGTATGGAACGAGCTGCCAGAGGAGGTAGTTGAGGCAGGAACTAGCGCAATGTTTAAGAATCATTTAGACAGGTACATGGATAGGACAGGTTTAGAGGGATATGGACCAAACGCCGGCAGGTAGGACTAGTTAGCTGGGACACATTGGCCGATGTGGGCAAGTTGGGTGGAAAGGCCTGTTTCCACCCTGGAAGACTCTTATGACTCTATTTTTGCACATTTTTATGGTAATCCGAATTTAAATAATGCCGAAATGCTCTCACTCATTACTCGGGAAGAGAGAGGGGAACAGGGCTGTGAGTAGAAAGACAGAAATAGTGAAAGATTGCAAGATGGAACAAAGATAAGAAAGGAAGTAGAGAGAATTAAGCAAAGCATATCTGGGGTTCTGGAGAGAAAGAGCAGGTGAAAAATAATGAGAAAGAAAAAGAAGACCAACATTTTTTCTGGTTTCTGTCACAAAGTCCCAAAATTTCCTACATTGGAAGCATAGCCACCGTAGTACCAAAGGAAACATGGCTGCATAGTCATCCACTCTGTCAAACCGTAGTAATGGTAATGACTTTAAGTGGCGATGTAGTAGTCTCCATTGGTAAGGTTGAGTGAAAGATAAATATTCGTCAGACATTCTGTGTTGAAAGGTAAAAGAAAAGTGAGAATGAGGATGAAAGAAAGATCAGATGAATGGAAAACTCAGTGTGAAGATTCACAGAGGCTGGTCCTTGAATCCTGGAGTCGTACAGCAGGAATACAAGCCCTTTGGCCCAACTTGCCCATGCTAACCAAGATGCCCCATTTACATCAGTCCTACCTGTCCACATTTGACCCATATCACCTAAACATTTCCTCTCCATGTACCTGACAAGAAGCTTGTCTCATTCAAAATATTGAACAATATTTAAAAAACGCCACATGTAGAGGCAATTTCTACATGGCAACTTTGTGCCATGTTTCTTAAATCTACATTAGATATGTGAAATGAAGAATTTGACAATGAAGAAAAAAACCTGGATGAACATGCCATCTCTATGTATACTAGACCCGTTGGGCCCAAACCTCTCCTGCCATGGTGCAGCATACTGGTGATAAGGGGGATTGAGGGGGGGTGGAGTGGGTGAGTGGAGGGGGGGGGGGAGGGAGGAGGGGGAGATAAGGGGGGATGGAGTGGGTGAGTGGGGGGGAGGAGGGGATGTGAGGGAGGGGAGGGCACTAGACCAATGCAGGAGAGGTTTGGGGGTTGAGGGGGGGATGATGGAGTGGGGGAGGGGTGAGTGGGTGAGGGGGGATGAGGATAAGGGGGGTGGAGGAGGGAAGGAGTAGATGAGGGAGGGAGGGGAGGAGGGGGTTTGAGGGGTGTGGAGTGTGTGAGTGGAGGGGAGGGGAGGAGGGGGGTTCAGGGGGGATGGAGTGGGTGAGTGGGGGAGTGGAGGAGGGGGGTTCATGGGGGATGGACTGGGTAAGTGGGGGGGAGGGGAGGAGGTGGGATAAGGGGGATTGAGGGGGGATGGAGTGAGTGAGTGGGGGGGGAGGAGGAGATAAGAGGGATTGAGGGGGGATGGAATGGGTGTGTGGGGGGAGTGGGGGAGGGGAGGGTGCTAGACCACTGCAGGAGAGGTTTGGGGGTTGAGGGGGGATGATGTAGTGGGTGGGGGGGTGAGGGAAGGGGGGAAAAGGGGGGGTTGAGGAGGGATAGAGTGGGTGAGGGGGGAGGAGGGGGGTTGAGGGGGGATGGAGTGTGTGTGTTGGGGAAGGAGGGGGAATAAGGGGGGTTCAGGGAGGGGGTCGAGTGGGTGAGTGGGGGGGAGGGAGATAAGGGGGGTTGAGGGGGGATGGAGTGGGTGAGTGGAGGGGGGGATCGGGGGGGAGTGGGGGAGGAGAGGGTGCTGGACCAATGCAGGAGAGGTTTAGACCCAACGGGTCCACTTGGTCTAGTTATAATTATAGCTACTATTCCCATTAATATTGTTACATTTGTTTATCGAGGAATCCATTGAAAAATGCAGAATTATTTTGAAAATATAAGCATTCACCAGTTTCTCAATAAGTTCAGTTGCAAAATTCAAAAATCAGACTAAATATTTTTCTGAGTTAGAAATTAAATTGATTTCTTGAATCAATATATTGTTTCCTTTGATACTTCTATTTTAGCATCATTGTGAAATGTACTCCAGGCAGGTGGCGCTGTTAGCTAGGCAGACAAACTACATACTTGGAAGGGAGCAACTGCAGATGCTGGTTTAAACCAAAAACAGACACAAAAAGCTGGAGTAACTCAGGAAGAAGAGTCTCTTCAGACTGGAGAAGAAACAACCCTTTTATTCACAAAATGCTGGAGTAACTCAGCAGGTCAGGCAGCATCTCGGGAGAGAAGGAATGGGTGACGTTTCGGGTCAAGACCCTTCTTCTGAAGAAATAACCCTATTCCTTTCCTCCAGAAATGCTGCCTGACACGCTGACTTACTCCAGCTTTTTGTGTCTGTCAAGTATACTATGTCTTAGAACTCACTGGTCGCATTTAATACAACCGAGCCAATGAATGTTACTTAACAATGATTTGGTTAATTTTCACAATGATTTGAATAATCAGAGGAGAAATTTTAAAATTTTAATTCTGAAGAACCTTGACAAGTTTGTCATGATTCAGCAGTCGCGACCTGAAACGGCATCTGGCCATTCCTCTCCACGGATGCTCCCTCGCCCTTTGAGTTCCTCCAGCAGTTTGTTCTTTGCTCAAAACTCCAGCTTCTGCAGTCCCTTATGTCTCTGTTATGTTTCTGAATTGTGTGTTTCTTTGTGTGTAGAGAGAATGAGTTGTGGAAATTCAATAATTATCATGCCATTTACTGTTGCCCAAATTAAAAAACTTAAATAAAACTTTTTGCAGCATAGTGAGTTGAAATAGTGAGTAGATAGGAAGAAAGGATTACATTCATTTGGACCCACTCTTGCTTTCCTGCTAGCTCTATTTTATTCTTGACTTTGACTTTTCTGGTTAAAAAAAATCCCGGTTTCTGCTTGTCCTATTTTTCCTTTTGTCATCTATAACTCACCTTTGAGCTTGAAGATGGAGGTGTACGTCTTATCATAAGATCAAAAGAGCTAGGAGCAGAATTAGGCCATTCAGCCCATCAAGTCTACTCCACCATTCAATCATGGCCCATCTTTTTAATTAGTCTTGAAACATGACTGATTGTGTCCCTCCAGTGGACTAAAGTATTTAATTGTTCTATTTCTCTAAAAACAATAATAGTTTTTACCAATGGAGACATAAGGAAATACAGATGCTGGTTTACAAAAAAAAGACACAAATGCTAGAGTAACTCAGTGGGTCAGGCAGTATCATATCATATCATATCATATCATATCATATATATACAGCCGAAAACAGGCCTTTTCGGCCCTCCAAGTCCGTGCCGCCCAGCGATCCCCGTACATTAACACTAGGGACAATTTTTACATTTACCCAGCCAATTAACCTACATACCTGTACGTCTTTGGAGTGTGGGAGGAAACCGAAGATCTCGGAGAAAACCCACGCAGGTCACGGGGAGAACATATAAACTCCTTACAGTGCAGCACCCGTAGTCAGGATCGAACCTGAGTCTCCGGCGCTGCATTCGCTGTAAAGCAGTAACTCTACCGCTGCGCTACCGTGCCGCCCTCTCTGGGGAATGTGGATAGGTGATGTTTCGGGTTGGGACCCAGCTTCTGACTGATCATTCTAATTTCCTTATACTATTATCACTCATCATCTGTTCACCGTTTGTGGGAGATTGTGATGTGCAAGTCTATTGAAATATTTTCTGTGTCACCATATTAACTACACTTCAAAACCAATTTGGCTCTAAAGCTGTCTTAGAATTCCAGAGCCTAAATGAGCTTCATAATTACAAATTACTTTTTAAGGTAGGTAGACTGTGTATTAATGTGTTTAAAAAAATAATAATACGTTGCCAGTGTTTGTTGGGGCCCTGACAGTTTCACTAACTCTTAACAGGAATGTGCCTTTGCTTCTCCCCCACGTTAGCCTCAATTGCTGGCTCCCCTCCCACTGAACATTAACAAAAAACTCCCGTTTTTGTTGGCCCCACTCCTGCTTGAGAGGTTCTGTTTTCATTGCTGAATTTAAGAAGACCCCCACCACTCTCTTCAGCCTGGAAATAACAAAAGCAGAAACATAGGAGGATAGGATTGAAAGTAGTCTTATTAGCCCCATGACCTTGTTCTGACATTCACAGTAATTACTTCTAATCCGTGACTCCACTTTTTACCTCACATTTTTGTTCAATACAAATTTTAACATTTCTAAATTTAATACTAACAATTGATTTAGGAAAAATCAATTGGGAAAGTGAGTTACAATTTAACTCGGTCTCTGCATGCAGAAGTATTTCCTAACTTCACCTGCCAGGATTTGGTCTACTCTTACATTAAATCCTTCAGTCAAAGACTCCATGACCAGCAGGAAACTTTCCTATCTGTTTATTTTCTTGAACCCTTCTATTGCTGTGAAATATTCAGTCAAATTTGATCTTAAGGTTTTTGCCATTTAGTCTGGCCCATCAGATTCAGTTTGAATGAAAAGCAAGACAGCAGGATGAAATTACATTCAAGGTGGAGAGACTTCAGCAGGAACCAAATAAGATGGCTTTGGCTCATTTGGAGAAATGCATAGCAAACATTCTGACATCCAAATGATTGGATTGCTTATCGTAATATAAAGTATTCACTGAGCAAGACCAAGGTACACAAGGGCAGCAGAGTGGCATCATTGATAGAGCTGCTGCCTCACAGTGCCAGAGACCCAGGTTCAATCCTGACCTTGGGTTCTGTCTGCGTAGGTTTTGTATATTCTCCCTATGGCCACGTAGGATTCGTCCGGATGCTCCATTTTCCTTCCACATCCCAACGACACGTGGGTTTGTAGACCAATTGGCCTCTGTAAATTGCCCCTAGTGGGTTGGGAGTGGGCACGAAAGTGATAGCAAGGAACTAGTGTGAAAGGGTGATGGGTGGTCAGTGTGGACTCGGTGGGCTGAAGGGCATGTTTCCATGCTGTATCTCTAAATTAAACTAAACAAAACAGGGCAGTGGGATGAAATTAGGTTAAAGGTGGGGAGATTTCAGTAGGAACTATATGATGGCTTTGGCATTGGAGAAATGCATGGAAAATATTCTGTCCCCCAAATGATTTAATTGCTCATCACAATATAAAGTAGTTCTGTGAATTAGTTGAGACCAAGGTACATAAGTCTTCACCGGTGAAAGTGGGTGTTTTAACTGCAGCAAGGATTCCTGTTTTTTAACTCTTAGCAGAGTCTTTTAGGGACGACTGAACCAGAAAGACAAAAAGTTTAGGAATGTACCCCCAGCACAGTTTCATTTGTAACTACTCTAAACTGCAGAAAGTTATTTAAAAAACAATTGTATTGTGTGAGAATTGTTTAGAAAATGTGAAGCATAGGAATACCGCCTGAAAGTTATTCCCATTCGGGTCTTTCAATGAAACGGGATAATTTCTAATTGCATAATCTTTGAACAATTCTGATGTGACCAATGAATATTTGAAAATGCTTTTGCGCAGGCAATATAAAAGTCAATTTGTGTTTTCTTTGAGAATAAATTTCTCAGAACAAATAATTTAAAAAAATTACAGGAAACATCTCAAGGTGCTTCACAGAAGTATTATCAAATTACATTTGACACCCTTCTGAGTGAAGGTCAAAGAGCTAGATTTTAAGGAGTACATTTAAGACAGGTAATGTAGACAGGTGGAGACATTTTTTGGAGGGAATTCCAACAGTTAGGCTTCATGCAACTGAAGGCATGCTGACCAATGGAATGTCAAAAGATTGTATGCATGACAGAATGAGGAAACTGTGGGGGTTTGTCAGGTTGTTGTAGTTTTCAAAGAAGTGTTGTGATTGTAACACAAATTCTGGGATAATTGAAAACTGACAGTAATGTGCTTTATTAAACACAGTTGGTTGAAGTAGTTGGTAAGACAGACTGTTTGGGTTTCAGAGTCCTTTGATGAGACAGTTCTAAATCAATGACTTTATATTTAAGAGTATGGAAATATGGTGTTAAGTTACTCTCCCTGTATCAGAGACCTGGGCTATTGATCTGTAGACACTAGCTTGAATCACACTTTGTTAGCGGTGGAGTTTAAATTTTGATAATTAAAGAAATTAAAATATATAGCTGGCATCAGCGGTGACAATAGATTGTCATAAAACCCCAACTAATTCACTAATGTCTGTTACGGAATGCAATTATGATCATCTGTAACTCGGTCTGAAGATGACTCCCGGCCCAAAACATTGCCAATTCATTCCCTTCACAGATGCTGCCTGACCCACTGATTTACTCCTGCACTTTGTCTTTTGATCAAATGCAACTCCGCACTCAGCCTTGAACTGATTTTACCTGCTGTCAGGAATAGCTTCAGCTCAGAGAGATTTTAAACAGTAAATCCTGGCCTTTCTGATAAAATCCAGTTATAACAGTTATTTACAATTGCCCTCTAAATCAGTCAGTCTTTCAACTTTTTAGCTATTCAACTTTTGACTACATAGATTACAAAATCAGCTTCAAAACTCTTTGTTCAACGACTCCATATTGAAGTTTGATTCAACAAATCCTTTTCAGTTGCTATATTGGCTTCTCAGTATACCATACTTGTGAGAAACTCAGACTGTGTCAAAGTTGTCCTTCAGTCTCTTTCATATTTAAAAAAAACTGAGCAGATCAGTCATGCAACGAGACATTGGATTTCCTTAGTGACTGGGTTGCTTTTCAAACTTAATCTAAAGCATTACTCATTAAAGACCTTTCAATTGCTTAGATCACATTGATCCTGAATATAATTAGTGAGATACATAACTGAAAAAAAATCAAAGGAAAGATTTACTGGATTTTGTGCAAATTCCATTCTTCTAACTCAGGATTTTTTACCCATTTGAAACAAAATTGGAAAGTCTCACTCATGAAAGCTTTTCAGCGCTATATTCTCTCAGTAATCTCAGTGAGATTAAACCTTTCCAATGACATTAAATTAAATATTTGTCCATGATTTCTTCTTATTTTTAAAAAATTTATTAGACTAAAAGGAGCTTTAAATACTACACTCAAGATGAATTTTGCTTTTGTTATATTGTAAGAACATTGACTTTGAGGGATAAAAATTCTGAAGAGACTGTGAAACATTAAATAATGAACATTTTCACCGCAAAACTTGCAAAAAAGTGAATGTGTTAATCAGAGAGATTGCATGTTTCTCAATCCAAAGTGGACGGTTAATATTAACATTGCTTTGAACTAAAGGGTATATGGATGTGTGAAAAAGCAAAAGCAGACAGGTATCATCTTGCCCATTGTGTTCACAGATTGTGAAGACTGTTGACATTACTCAATTACCTCTGCCTCGCTGTCTGATTTTCAAAGAGAGCTCTGATTCTGAAAGAGTTTTATGAGCGTAAAAATCCATTGCCTCATATATTGGTTTGGCCACAGAACTGGAATGTGACTGCGTAAGTATGTGCAAAGACAATGTTCTCTGAGGAATAAACAGGTTATTTAGTTCTGAAAGCCTTTTAAACTCCATATTTGCAAATAAGTTTGAAAGATATCTACTTGGTTTGTCTGTTTAATTCTTTATGAATTACCTAATGAATTATTTCAAATTTGGTGTTTGAGGTTGATTTTACTATTTCACTTTTATTGCTTTCCTCAGCAAATAACTATTATGAATAAAGCTGTTTAGTTGTGTTTTTTTATTATCTTTGATATGTGTTTTTTTTCTGAGGCGGATAGCAAGTTGATAAGTTTTCAGCTTTTACCTTAGGGAAAAAATTACATATTAATTTATTTTTTCAGATTCTTGCCCAGCTATGATTTGTTTATAGAAAGAGATGTTTTGCATTATTAACAAGTAAATCAACATAATTTTTGTTTTCTATTCAAACACATGTAGAACAAGTTCCTGTCATTTTTGCTTGGGGCAATTCAAAATGGCAAGCAATGCATTCATTTCATTTGCAAACAGACTGCAGTTGAACACAGATAAAATCATTATATTTATATTTTTAGCTCCTGAAATTCCAGAAACTGAAACTTTAAAACTGCTGTAGAAATTGCATGCCTAATGTAATTATTCAGTTTTATTCTATAATGAGCTCTAGCGAAATGTCTCAAACTCAGCAGTACATTTATGCATAGACATACACAGATCAGCCAAAACATTATGACCTGATGAGCCAAAACATTTGCAGCAGGGTGCGATGCACTGTGTATTGTGACACATTCCTCCCGTGACCACCATTAAAATTTACTGTGACTTGTGCCACAGTAGACCTTCTGTCTGTTCGGACCAGACGGGATAGCCTTCGTTGCCCTCGCACATCAATGAGCCTCGGACCACTGACGGTAGGTACTCACCACTGCTGACCAGGAGCACCCCATAGGCCTTGCCGTTTCAGAGATGCTCTGACCCAGTCGTCTGGCCATAACAATTTGGCCCTTGTCAGTCGCTCAGCTCTTTACTCCTGCCCATTTCTACTGCATCAACACATCAACTTCAAGAACTGACGTTCACTTGCTGCCTAATATATCCCACCCCCTGACAGGTGCCATTGTAACAAGATAATCAATATTTTTCACTTTGCCTGTCAGTTGTCAAAATGTTTTGGCTGATTGGTGTATATAGGGTCTGAGAAAAATAATTTTCATAGACTACTGGAATGTGGGAAAGAGAAATTTAGCAACTGTTTGTTGCTTTCTAAGTTCTCACTCATACTTTTGTTCTGGATTAGGGGGAGTGAAGCAGAAGATATTGGTTAAACATAATCTGATGAAAGGTAGTCAAGATGAAAGATTAACTCATTCTCCATCTCCAGAGATTCTGCATGACCAGGTGAGTATTTCCAAAGTTTTTTGTTTTTATTTCAGATTTCCAGCATTTGTTGATATGTTGCTTTTCAGCACTGATTAGCATGAACATATCAGATTTAGGGAGATTTATAGAATACATTTTGGGGTAGCTTGAGAATTTTTAAACACAACAGGTAGGTTAGGATGCATTATGATTTTATATTAAGATTGTTCTCTGTATCAAAATATAATTGTTGTTTCATCACAGTATGCGTGAACATAAAGTTTGCATGTTTCTACTCCCAGTTTCCAACCACCAGAAAAGATAGCGATTCAGGAACAATTTTTTTGCCATAGCAAAACATTGAGTTAAGGCTTTAAAACACAAAGTGCTAGAAACATAGAAGTACGTGCAGAGTAGGCCATTCAACATGATCATGGCCGATCATCCAAAATCAATACGCTGTTCCTGCTTTCTCCCCATATCCCTTGATTTCATTAGCCATAAGAGCTAAATCTAACTCCCTATACTCTCTACGTCTAGAGTGAATCAGCGGGTCAGACAGCAGCTGTGGATGGAATGGATAGGTGATGTTTTGGGTCGGGACCATTTCCTTGCATCTCTATTTTTTTGTTGCTTTAATTAAATGCTTCATCAATCACTTTGAATTCTCTTCAGCTCCAGGAGAGAAATTGAAATTGAACAAAAGGAATCACCAAAACATGGGGCATATCCCATGGGGTTGGTTGACAGAGCTGATCATTTTCGAGTCTTGCGCTGTGGAATCAATGGGTTGCTGACTATCCTTTTGAAGGTCCCCTGATAAACACAGGATAATGTGTAAATTGTCATGAGTAAATTGGAGAAGTCATAAGAAATGGGATACAGAACTTTTTTAATGCGGAGCTTTCTGCTTGTTTTGGTCACGTTTCTATTATGAAGGTCATGTTACAGTTGATGTTCCAGTTGGTTTTATAGTTCCCCAACTCATTTCCCTTTATTTCTGAATGTTATTTCCTGCAGTTGCCTCATGTTACAATATTTAACAACATGGTCATGCTTTTACCATCATTTACTTATGACAGCAGGAGAGAGTATAGTGTGTAATCCAGTTATTTCATTGCCAGTGAAGCCATTGACAGAAAAAAACATTTGGTTTATTTAAATCTTGTAATAGGGATAACAAAATTACACATCTTCTAACTGAACATATCAACCAACCACTGTTCTTTAAACAAACACAAATGCAATTTTTCATTGAAAATGTAGACATATTTATAGTTTTACCAAACATATGGTGGGGATATTTGCTACTGTGTTCATTAGATTTATGATTTGAATTTAAGTGCCAACCAAATAAATAGTTTACTACAGAGGCATACCTCATTCAGGTGTATTTCTATGGTTGGAAAGAAATGGCTATTGGAAAGCAAATCATCAGTAAATTAACTTTACAAACTAAAACAGTGGAAATAGATTTTTGTAATGTATCTTTCTTTTCTCATTCTTATTTAATATGAGAGACTCTTAGACATAACGTCACCCTTCATGGAATGGAAAATGGAAGAACCATAGATGGAAAACACCAAGAGATCCATGAGTATCTTTAGTGAAACTCCAATGGGTTAAATCAAGTCGCGACTTTTAATCCAAAAACATGCTGTAATATTTCTCCACATTCCACTCATAGATAGCATATCACAGTTCTCCTTAGAGGATGGTCTCATCTCAGATAGTAAAACAGTTGCTGCATTAATTTGGTACAGCTCTTGCATATGGACCACACATGGAATAGATTTAGGATTGTCGAAATTTGAAGGTACTTCAGGAAACTTGATCATTTGATACCCGGTCCACTTAACATTCTGATCAAATTGTGCCAGATGTCATTTTGTGTGACGTTGTAAGATGTTTATTAATGTTATATTTACCGTATAAATTGGGTGCCACCATAGTTTCTGCTTGTCCACTGTTGTGGGACACTTTAAAAGGATCACAGGTAAGATGGGAGAAGGTGAGACCGAAAACAAAGAGGAAACAATGAGGAGGGAAAACCGAAGGAAGGTGCGGTAGGTTGTGCCTTAGTTGTTTGAGGTCCTGAATAATTTTACCAAAATTCAAGAGTTACAAACAAGCATTTGGAACTCAGTTGACGATACAATGAATTGCAAAAACTGGAATCTTGAGCAAAACACAGTGCTGGATTAACTCAGCAGGCCAGGCAGCATCTGCAGAAGGAATGGATAGGTGACACTTCAAATTGGGACCCATCTTTAGACTGAAGAAGGGACAGGACCCAAACTCCAACGATGACTTTTATTTCAGTTTTCTTCATGAAACCCACCCTGGAAGCTTCCACCTAGTATCTAACCATTCAGAGAACATCACATGATACATTGTCTAGAAAGTGGAGCACTCTTAGAAGCAATTGAACATTTGCCCTATTAAAGGAGACCAAAATTGGGAAATCTGAAGACAAGGTTGGCACGGGGTAAAATCAGATAGAGGAACTTTGCTTTCATAAAAAAACAATGTAATTTACTGGACACAAACGCTGGAGTAACTCAGTGGGTCAGATAGCATCTCTGGAGAACATGGACAGATGACATTTTGGGACAGGACACCACTTCAATCTGAAGAAGGTCCCGACTCATGACGTCACCTATCCATGTTCTCTAGAGATGCTGCCTGACCCGCTGAGTTACTCCAGAACTTTGTGTCCCTTTTTTTTGGTAAACCAGCATCTGCAGTTCCTTGTTTCTACAATGTAATCTACTGAATTTGTATTTCATATGTCCATATGTCCTATATAAGGGATTAGTGTGCAAAGTTAAAACAGATGGGATTTGGGGAAAAGTTCTGACCTAACTGGAGAACTGGTTTGCAGATAGGAAATAAGGGTTTTATGTTGAGTGGCAGTGGCCAGTGGCATACCACTGAGATCAGTGCCAGGGCCTCAGCCATTCATAATATTTGTCAATGACTTACATAAAGGAATTAAACGTGATATATCCAGGTTTGCAGACAACAGACAAGATGGACAGGAGTGTGAGTTGTGAGGAGGATGTAGGGAATTCTTGGTGTGAATTGAATCGGTTGAAGGAGTTGGTTAATGCCTGGGAAACATTGTAATAACATTCATTATAATGTGATAAATGTGAGGTTATCCATTTATATGGTGAAAAGAAAAAGGCAGATTATTATGGAGGTCTGTTTGTGTGTTGGTCAGTGCTACCCCCACAACTCTCTGTAATTTATTGCGGTCTTGGATGGAGCTGTTCCCAAATTGAGTTGGATTTATATTTAATGTTGCTCAGCACTTTATCTCCCCTTCCCATTCCCATACTGACCTTTCTGTCCTGGGCCTCCTCCATTGTCAAAGTCAAATTGTCAAGTTTGGAGGAACAGCACCTCCGTGTCAAATTGGAGGAACAGCACCTCATATTTCACTTGGGCAGCTTACAATCCAGCAGTGTGATATTGACTTCTCTAACTTCAAGTAACCCTTGCTTTCCTTCTCTTTCGTAGTTCTAGTTCTCTGACTAGTTTGACTGTCCTGATTAAATTTTACTTTGTATGCCTAGTTGTTACCTTCCCCGAGCTAACAGTTCCCCGAGCTGCAGTTTCTTTGAACTTTGTCCCCTTTGATACCTCATTTTCACACTTTACCCTTCCATACAGTCTCCCTCTCCCCTGACTCTCGGTCTGAAGAAGGGTCTCTACCCAAGACATCACCCATTCCTTCTATCCTGATATGCTGTCTGATCTGCTGAGTTACTCCAGCATTTTGTGTCTACCTTCTTATACTCAATGCCCTGACTGATGAAGGCAAGCTAAACATATGCCTTTTTTACCACTCCATCCAATTTCAGAGAGCTGTGGACTTGGACCCATCATTGCGATTGAGAGTCTTGCCATTAACCGTATACATTCCTCTTAGATTCGATCTCCCAAAGTACACTACCTCACACTTGCTTTGATTAATGTCTGTGAAGATAAAAAGTGGTAAAGAAATTACTGCCAAACTGATCCAGAATGGTGATGTATGTAAATTCTGGGATACTTCAGTAAAGCTGTTTAAATGCTGTGGAGAAACAATTAAAATAGCTTGGAACTGGAAAAGAAAAGCTACAGATAGTGTTACAGATAAAATAACACAAAACTGACAAAACAAAGTACTTAAAACTTGCTCAGTAAGCCCTTAGCAAACACTTGACATATACTCTCATGCTGTTTGGAACATAAAGGTGGTGGGAACATTATAATCTCAAATGGGAAGCTCCCAAGTTAGAAGCTGAAACATGTTTAAGAAACAGAAAGATAAACCGAGCTGAACACCAAATTTCTGGCAAAATAATGAGGATAATAAAAAATAAGTGAGTTTCACAATTGTCAAATAGGAAGTAAAATTAGATAAACGAATCTTAGAGAAAAGCAAAAAGTTGAGAAGATGGATAGGCAGCTGGATAGGCAAATTAAACCCACGATACACCATGGGCAGCACAGCTGCACAATTTTCTTGTGTATGAACCTAATGTTTCACATTGGCCACATAACATCCCCAAGCTGAGATGATATTTCTCCATGTATTCCACTGTTGTACATGTAAAAAAAAATGTAGGTTGTTCCAGTGGTGGGGTGGGGGAAAGGGGGGGAAAGGATGGCATGTGTGTTTTTGAATACTGGGGAGGGCAGATAGGGAAATATGGTTGACAGAATGATTCATTGGGTGCAGTGGGCAAGGTAGGTTGGGAGATCATTTGATAGTGATTGTGAACTTGAGCCATTGGGGAGGGGCTAGATTCTGCTGCTGGGAATTATTGGGTTTACTCTCTATTTGGGCTCCATGTTTTGGTCCATGATTGAGTTGAGTGGGTGGGAGAGACAGCAGAGGTGGAAGCGTTAGGGCATCTGAGGAAGAGTCGCAGCATGGGATAACTTTTTAACTTACAGTGGTCCTGTCTGAGACAGGGTCCAAGGCCAAATTTGATATCCTGGGACATTCCCCAGTCAGTACACCTTAATGATGAAGTTGGCCTCAGAGTGTGTTGTGGTGGCCTGCTTTTACTTGTGCGACCCAGGCCATTTGTCTGCTTAACAAAACGTGAATTTCACAGAAAACAATAAATATTTCACACACATTTGATGCCAAGTACTTACTTTTATTAGTGTATCTAGCACATAGTGAATCCATTAGAAAGTATTGGACTGATCTTAAAGTTCATGATTTTCTCGACAAGACACATTCCCATTGAAATTCAATCACATGGCCTATAAACATTATGCAAACCTAGAGTTTTTAGGATGCAGATTTATGATCCTCCTTAGTCTGTAAAGAGACATATAGTTTAAACTATGAATATAAAACTTGTTTATTGAGATACAGATTATCATTTAGATTCATCGTTTTCTTTGTTGTCCTTCCCAAATGCAATACATGCTCCACAATAGGATATAGGGATATGAATAATAGGAATTTCAGGGCGATAGGCGATTAAAATTTGGACAGGATAGTTGGACAGAACAATTTCGAACTTAAGGAGGCTGGTGGATGGAGGTGTGTATTGGTGATACCAAAACAAAGAACTGCAGATGCGTTTTAGACTTTAGACGTTACAGATGCAGCATGGAAACAGGTCCTTTGTCCCACCGAGTCCACAACAACCTGCGATCAACCTGTACACTAGCACTATCCTACACATTAGGGACAACTAACAATTTATAGAAGCCAATTAACCTACAAACCTATACGTCTTTGGAACATGGGAGGAAATCGGAGCACCCGGAGAAAACCCACGCAGTCACAGCGAGAAACATAAAAACATAGAAACATAGAAAAATAGGTGCAGGAGTAGGCCATTCGGCCCTTTGAGCCAGCACCGCCATTCAATATGATCATGGCTGATCATCTAAAACCAGTACCCCGTTCCTGCTTTTTCCCCACATCCCTTGATTCCTTTAGCCCTAAGAGCTAAATCTATCTCGCTCTTGAAAACATCCAGTAAATTGCCCTCCACTGCCTTCTGTGGCGAATTCCACAGATTCACAACTATGGGTGAAAAACTTCCTCATCTCAGTCCTAAATGGCCTACCCCTTATTCTTAAATTGTGACCCCTGGTTCTGGACTCTCCCAACATAGGGAACATTTTCCCTGCATCTAGCCTGTCCAATCCTCTAAGAATTTTATATGTTTCTATAAGATCCCCTCTCATCCTTCTAAATTCCAGTGAATACAAGCCCAGTCGACCCATTCTTTCATCATATGTCTGTCCCTCCATCCCAGGAATTAACCTGGTGAACCTAAGCTTCACTCCCTCAATAGCAATATCGTCCTTCCTCAAATTAGGAGACCAAAATTGCACACAATACTCCAGCTGTGGTCTTACCAGGGCCCTGTACAACTGCAGAAGGTCCTCCTTGCTCATAAACTCAAATCCTCTTGCAATTTTGGCCAACATGCCATTAGCTTTCTTCACTGCCTGCTGTACCTGCATGCTTACTTTCAGTGTCTGATGTACAAGCACACCCAGGTCTCGTTGCACCTCCCCTTTTCCTAATCTGACACCAAGAAGGGTCTCAACTCCAGAGATGCTGCCTGTCCCGCCGAGTTACTCCAGCTTTTTGTGTTTATCTTCGGTTTAAACCAGCATCTGCAGTTCTTTCCTACACCATTCAGATAATAATCTGCCTTCCTGTTCTTGTCACCAAAGTGGATAAACTCACATTTATCCACATCACACTGCATATGCCCACTCACCCAACCTATCCAAGTCACCTTGCAGCTTCAGAGCATCCTCATCGCAGCTCACACTGCCAGCCAGCTTTGTGTCATCCGCAAACTTGGAGATGTCACATTTAATTCCCTCGTCTAAATTGTTAATATATATTGTAAATTACTGGGGTCCCAGCACTGAGCCTTGTAGCACCCCACTAGTCACTGCCTGCCATTCTGAAAAGGACCCGTTAATTCCTGCTCTTTGCTTCCTGTGTGACAACCAGCTCTATCCATGTCAATACCCTACCCCCAATACCATGTGCTCTAATTTTGCATACTAGTCTCTTGTGTGGGACCTTGTCAAAAGCTTTTTGAAAGTCCAGATACACCACGTCCACTGGCTCTCCCTTATCCATTCTACTTGTTACATCCTCAAAAAATTCCAGAAGATTAGTTAAGCATGATTTCCCCTTCATAAATCCATGCTGACTTTGACTGATCCTGTCACTGCTTTCCAAATACGCTGCTATAACATCTTTAACAATCGACTCAAGCATCTTCCCCACTACCGATGTAAGGCTAACTGGTCTATAATTCCCCATTTTCTCTCCCTCCTTTCTTAAAAAGTGGAGTTACATTGCCTACCAGCCAGTCCACAGGAACAGGTCCAGAGTCGAGAGTACATTGGAAAATAATCACCAATGCATCCACGATTTCTAGGGCCACCTCCTTGAGTACACTGGGATGCAGACTTTCAGGCCCTGGGGATTTATCTGCCTTCAGTCCCAACAGTTTACCTAATGCCAATTCCTGACTAATGTGGATTCCCTTCAGTTCTTCCCTCCCACTAGATCCTCGGTACAAACTCAGATTAAAGAAGGGTCCCAACCCAAAACATTACCTATCCATGTTCTCCAGAGATGCTGCCTGATCTCCTGAGTTACTCCAGTATGTTGTGTCATATATAGGACGTATATCCACCTTGAAAGGAATGTTACCAGACATTATTTGCACTCCAAAATTTGCATGATGTGGAGAGAATAACTTACAGAAGCTGGAGACGTGACACAAGATTTCAAACATTAAAGGCTGATCAGAGTGATTGTTTCAATTTTTCAAAGCCTCTTCACTAATAGACAATAGACAATAGACAATAGGTGCAGGAGTAGGCCATTTGGCCCTTCGAGCCAGCACCGCCATTCAATGTGATCATGGCTGATCTTTCTCAATCAGTACCCCATTCCTGCCTTCTCCCCATACCCTCTGACTCCGCTATCCTTAAGAGCTCTATCTAGCTCTCTCTTGAATGCATTCAGAGAATTGGCCTCCACTGCCTTCTGAGGCAGAGAATACCACAGATTCACTACCCTCTGACTGAAAAAGCTTTTCCTCATCTCCGTTCTAAATGGCCTACCCCTTATTCTTAAACTGTGGCCCCTTGTTCTGGACTCACCCAACATTAGGAACATGTTTCCTGCCTCTAACGTGTCCAACCCCTTAATAATCTTATATGTTTCGATAAGATCCCCTCTCATCCTTCTAAATTCCAGTGTATACAAACCTAGTCGCTCCAGTCTTTCAACATATGACAGTCCCGCCATTCCGGGAATTAACCTAGTAAACCTACGCTGCACGCCCTCTATAGCAAGAATATCCTTCCTCAAATTTGGGGACCAAAACTGCACACAGGTGCGGTCTCACTAGGGCCCTGTACAACTGCACAAGTACAAAGGGCCCTGTACAAATGACGAGGTTCAGATGAGGTGCGGTGAAAATCGCTCCTCTCCTCGATTGGTGTGGTTTCAACAACATTCAAAAGCTCTCGGCCGTCGACGACAAAAGAGGCCATCTGACTGCCATTATTTCCAGTAGGCAAGGCAACTGCAGCACCATTCTGGCTGTGTTGTAGGCTCCACAGGATGCATCCCAGGTACAACAATAGACCTAGCATTCTTTGAAACCATTTGCCAAGGTTGGAATGATAAGGGCAGCAAATGCATACAAACATTTGTTGACTCCTCATTCTCCTGTAGGTCACATCTCACCTTGACTTGCACATAAATTGTGGTTTACTCATCGCTCGATCAAGGTGGTGCAATTTATATCTCAACAAGTACAATGAAGATGTGAAATAAATGCCAGTTTTGGTTTAGTTTAGAGATACAGCATGGGAACAGGTACTTCGGCCTATTGATCACCCGTTCATACTAGTTCTATGTCATCACACTTTCTCATCCACTCCCTATGCACAGGGGTGATTTAGAGAAGTCAGTTAATCTATAAACCCCTGCATCTTTGGTATGTCGGAGGAAACCGGAGCGCTCGGAGGAATCCCACATGGTCACAGGAAGAACGTGCAAACTCCACACAGACAGCACCCGAGCTCAGGATCGAACCCAGAACTCTGGCGCTGTGAGGCAGTGGCTCTGCCAGCTGTATCACTCCTCCCGTGTTAATTGCAATGCAAAAGTAACCGTTATATTTATTTTGCTACAAATTTGCTCACAAGTATGGAACTAGTTTGACTTTGGATCTTAAATTGCTTCTTGAATATGGTGAGTAGTTCTAGTGATTTAAAAGTGAGGAACGGACTACGATTTTTAGATCATCATCACAGATACATATGTGAACATATGCCGGAATAATAAAACCCCTGGAGGAACTTTGACAGACGGTGATCTTAAATCAGACACCATAAAACCCAAAATAAAAGCAGAAAATAATCTAAAAATGCGGCAAGTACTTTACTGGATCTAGTGACCACTAACAAAACATTTTCTCACAGCCTCGAAGTTAGTTTGGCAATGCAAGTTAACAATGTTGCCTGGCCGTCTGAGCCTTTGCAGGCAGCAGCATCTGCTGTGGTCGGTATTTCACACCCCTCCCCACAACAGCAAATTCCCAAATGGATGCTAAAATGTATGTTCCCAAACATACTGATTGAGCTGAATCTTCACGGGGATTGATGGCAGAAGTCGGAACTCTCACCAACAGATTCCCACTACTTCACTACCACAACTACATGCTGTTGCTCATTCAAACTCAGTAATTCAACCAGGGCATCCTCCTCAGGCTGACTGGCAAAGCATGAAATCATTAACGCAGAAGGTTCTGACTTCTTATTTGTCATTCGGAACCACGTCTGGTGTTCTGGGGATATTTGCAGAGACAAAGCGTATGTAGGGGTTATATCCACAGGATAGCTAATTTTTCCCACTGCTACCTACAGTTACCAAGTCCTACCGACATGCATTGTGCTGTATCATGACTCTATACTGGGCGAGAGCACAAGAGCAACACAAGGAACTGCAGATTTTGGAATCTTGCAAGGAACACTAAGATAGACACAAAATAGTGGAGTAACTCAGCAGGTCGGGCAGCATTCTGGAGTAAAGGAACAAGTGATGTTTCGGGTCAAAACCCTTCTCCAGACACTAAGTGCAAGAGTAAGTCAACATCAGGCAGCATTTTGGAGAACATCGATAGGTGTTGTTTCAGGTCGGGACCCTTCTATGGACTGATCAGACTGATTCAGAGAGCAAAAGAGAGTTGCATATGAAATTGGTGCCCTCTCTTGGGGCGAGCAATACAGAAGATTCTCCTTTTTTCTCACTCTGTCCATTACGCCAACTCCAAAGTTGCCTCCTTAAAGACATAAGAGGGCTAATAGTTCACTGTTCACGTCAGGTATTTACTACAAATAGATTTTGAACCTGGTCTGACTGCTGCTTGAACTCAACAACAAAGTTGGTCAAGCCAGGAATCAAACAAGTGTGGTGGGAGACTGTAACCTAGAACCCATGCAAATGGTCCCTGATTTTCAAGGAAGCCTTGTGCACATCCTTGGGATGTGGAGAATGAGGATTACAGGTGGCTGAAGTGGAAGGCATACACGAAAGAGGACCTAGTTATTTGAAGATCTGTTCTCTGCAGAGGCGGGAGGACCAATAAGCCGAAAGGAGGCCATTCAACTCCTCATATCTATGCTGCTTCTTAAAAGAGAAGCAATTTCCCTGTCCTTTCCCCAAACCACCAAAACTATTTCATTTTTAAAAACTAAAAGAATAAATAATCCTTCCACTGAACTGGAGCTAAAAGGCCACATTGAGAACTAAAACCTTGTACTCAAACCAGTTTTATTGATTATTAAAAATAAAACTGTAAGAAGCACAATACGATGATCATTCTGTATGGACCTAGATATAGAGAGGGAGTTGTTGACCATAGATAGACACAAAAAGCTGAAGTAACTCAGCGGGTTAGGCAGCATCTCTGGAGAAAGGGAAAAGGTGATGTTTCGGTTCGAGACCCTTCTTCAGACTGAGAGTCAGGGGAAAGGGAAACGAGAGATATAGATGGTACAAATGAACGAAACATATGCAAAAAGCAACAATGATCAAGGAAAGGTGGTGCCCACAGTGGCCCATTGTTTGCTGTGGGGTAAGTGATAATGAATTGTACAGACAGTAAAACTCAACAGGCCGACAGTCAAATTAGTACAACGACTAGGGTGGGGGAGGGATGGAGAGAGGGGGGTTGCGAGGGTTACTTGAAGTTAAAGAAATCAATAGACTTTCCGCTGGGTTTTAAACAGCCGAAGCCAAATATGGGGTGCTGTTCCTCCAATTTGCATTTTGCCTCACTCTGACAATGGTGGAGACCCAGGACAGAAACGGGAAGGGGAGTTAAAGTATGTTCTTGTTCCAACCATATTCTTTCACACATGAAGGAGACATTTAATGGTGTGCTGGGCACATAGTTTTACAATATTTACGTTTAATTGCACTTCAGGGTTTTTTTTCCAAGATTGGTCACATAGAATTCACATTTTGTAATTTTGTGAGTTCATTTTCCCACTGAGGAGGCTTACTTGACTGCAGGAGGGTTGCTTGTAAAACTGGCCTCAGAGTTTGCTGCAACTGTATTGCAGCTGTTCCTGTTTTCTGGTAATTAATCTTAATCAGTGAAAAAGTGGGAGAGACAAGAATCAGATTTTCAGAACTCGACATCCAATGGTCTCACCAACACATCCCAAAGGGAACACCAGGTTGTAAAACACAGAATGACATAAATTCTTTCTTTCTTCAAAAATTGGCAAAAAGCAGCTAATATCTTGAGCATGCATTGACAGCAGATTTCCCCATGAAAGTGCATATTGGGAAACCCAGGACAATAGACTGTAATCATCTGATGTCTCTGAGCAATAAGGAAAGCTCCTCAATGTCGAAAGTAAAACAAAATCAAATTAAAACTGAGGTGATTAAGGAGAGGCGAAGAAGGGTGTCTGAAAGAAGAGCTTTATTAAATTGTAAATGATGGAATGATTTTTGTCCTATGACATCAGGCGTTACTGAAAATGAAGGCATTTCTTGGAGGTTGAAGAGGTTGAGAATAATGATCACAATGTGGTGATGCATAGAAAGAAAATTTGGGAGAACTAGTAACATGGAATTGTAGATGCTGGTTTACAAAAGAAAACACAAAGTGCTGGAGTAACTCAGCGGACCAGGCAGCATCTCTGGAGAACATGGATAGGCAACATTTGGGGATCCCTCTTCAGACAGAAGAAAATTTAGGATGTTGGCTGAAAGGAACTAAATACCAAAATGTTACAGGATCTAACTGAGCATTACAAGGAAAGCAAAAATTGTGATCCTGGGAATTACGCCTCAGAGATTTTCAGGCGCAAAACAAAGATTTAAGACCATAACATGCTGGGTGAATGCTAATCGGTATTCTGCACCAGATGCGCACATGAGTGAAGGTAGATAAAGGAATATATCCACCTCATGCCTGATAGCGATGGCAAACCTAATGTGCAGTACACATTTATGCATGTTAGGGCATGCCAGTAGCAAATGCAGGTAAAAAGGGAGAAGGTGTTTATCTGATTAATTACAACCAAATATCTTAACATCTGTTATTTAGGAGTACACTCGTCTTCATGTAACCGATGGTTGTGGGGATTTGCTCATTCTGCATATGATTTTTACTGACTGCACTGGTTTCTTCCCATGATTTAAAAACATGCTAGTAAGTTACTTGACTTCCTTAATATTGCTCAGTGACAAAAGAATTGAAGGGGAGTTGACTGTGAGAAGAAATTGTATGACTATATGGAAAGTATGGAGGAAAGAGTGGAATTGTTCTTTTGAGACATAGGGAACTGCAGATGCTGGTTTACAAAAAAAAATTGTCTTTGTGAGTTGTGTTGAACCTGATGGGTGGACTGGTCTCCTTTTAAGATTAAGGGGTAGGCCATTAAGAACGGAGGCGAGGAAAAACTTTTTCAGTCAGAGAGTTGTAAATCTGTGGAATTCACTGCGTCAGAAGGCAGTGGAGGCCAATTCTCTGGATGCTTTCAAGAGAGAGCTAGATAGAGTTAATGATAGCGGAGTCAGGGGGTGTGGGGGGAAGGCAGGAACGGGGTACTGATTGTGAATGATCAGCCATGATCACATTGAATGGCGGTGCTGGATCGAAGGGCTGAATGGCCTACTCCTGCACCTATTGTCTATTGTCTATTGTCTATTGCCCTTTATGTCATAGCAAGTAACTAAGTAAATGAAGTAACGTAAAATTGTCATTGTTAATTTGGCCACTTAACGTGGAAACAAAAATTATACAGCTGTCTTAATGTAAAAATAAAATCAGGAAATGAGTGTAAATCATTGATATCAGTTGTTTTACACAGATTACGACATTAGAAATCAGAGTCTTTTATTGGAGGACAAAATTGTCAAATTTCTAGATAAAGAGAAAATAGATGTATAGTGGACTATGTAGTGTAGGAAAATAACTGCAGATGCTGGTACAAATCGTAAAATGCTGGAGTAACAGCAGGTCAGGCAGCATCTCAGAAGAGCAGGAATGGGTGAAGTTTCGGGTCGAGACCCTTCTTCAGACTGACTATAGTGGACTATGAGCTTTCAAAGATTGACAGACTTCACACATTTCCTTTACGATTACATAAATGGAAATGTACTGAACATAGCAATTGGAAATTCTTGACAAAGTAGTTGGATTTTGTGTTAAGTAGATTATGGGGCATGGAATTAGGGAGAGCAAAGCAAACTGGATTCCAATAGACAATAGACAATAGGTGCATGAGGAGGCCATTCAGTCCTTCGAGCCAGCACTGCCATTCAATGTGATCATGGCTGATCATTCACAATCAGTACCCCGTTCGTGCCTTCTCCCCATACCCCTGACTCCGCTACCTTTTAGAGCTCTATCTAGCTCTCTCTTGAAAGCATCCAGAGAATTGGCCTCCACTGCCTTCTGAGGCAGAGAATTCCACAGATTTACAACTCTCTGACTGAAAAAGTTCCAAATAGATAAAATGGAACAAAAATAATAGGACTTGGAGACAGTTTCTCCAGAGAGTCCATACGGTCCAATTCAGTGTCCACTTTGTTTTTACCATGCCAAATAAAAATTGCAAGTAGGCCAAGTTGTACTTTGAAATGTTGCACAGATGTCTAAAATAGAGGCCCACAAATTTACAAATATGCCATGGTTGCAGATAACTTTTAGATTCTGGGCATGTTGATCTATGTGTACCAAAGGATAAAGATCTCATACTTGCCTGTGAGAAACCAGGTCTGCAAATTACCATCTGGCCATAAACACACAGACATTTTTTGCGCGGAAGTTTGAACCATAACAGAAGTAAATGATAAAATTGGGTAAGTGGGATTGATTCATTAACATGACCGAAACATGTTGAGACCACTTGGTTTCCACTGTTCCTAAAATTTCTAAATTGTTGAAGCGACATCTAAGTGTTCTTGAAAGCCTTAGATCTTCGTTAATGTGTGTTCTTTGTTGTCACTTGATCCCAGCTAAAAGTCACAAATCTCTTTAGCTTAAGAGCAGGGGAGCTTTTGCCTCAGCCAGCAAAAAATTCTTAAGTTGTAATTTCCCATCTTTTTATGTGTGCAGCTTATGATACATATTGTCAGAGCAGTGAACAAAGGCTTGACTCAAACCTCTCACAACACAGATGAATTGCAATGATTGATAAGAGTCAATGAAAACTGAACCAAATGAAATTGAATCAACTTTTGTGTTGTGGACCATGATAGAATGTGTTATGCTAAACAATATATCTATTATGGAAAATTTTGACTTTTATTATATTGTACAAAGCTCATTCTGCGCATATAAATGAGACTTTTTTTAACAAATAGTCAGTATCAAACTGCAACAGGTTTGTCATTCTAGAAAGCCAAATTTACTCTTTAATTGCTATTTTAAATATTAGAGAAGGTATTAAAAGAATGAGAATTAATCATTTGGAAACGTGTACTTGGCTACTTGTTTTAAGCATGCATTGTAGTAGAGGCTATGTGTTGTACTACATTTCAAAAACACATTCCATTTACTTAAATAGAATTACGTCTCGGAGGCTAAGTGCAATGTGCAGCTGTTGTTAATAATATGTTTAATACATGTGACCATGTATGAATTTGTACCTCACTCTGTCAGCACTGATGTGGTAGTAAGCATGTCAATACCTGGCACCCCTGAGTCAGCATACAATCTGGGTGGCACCGTTCTGCAGCTGGTAAAGCTGCTGTCTCACAGAGCTAAAGACCCGGGCTCGATCCTAACCTCAGGTGCTGTCTGTGTGCAGTTTGAATGATCCCATTGTGACCATATGAGTTTCCTCTGGGTGCTCTGGATTGCTCCCACATCCCAAAGACATGCGAGTTTTTCGGTTAACCGGCCTCTGTAAGTTGCCCCAAGTGTGTAGGGATGAGAAAATGTGAATACCATAAAACTAATCTGAATTGGTGATCAATGGTCAGCATGCACTCAGTGGGCCAGAGGGCCTGTTTCCATGCTCTATCTGTAAACCAACAAACTTCACTAGAGTGCTGCTCTGTAAGAAATATTATAAAAGGGATGAAATTATTATTACATATATTATTACATATGGGGATGCACCTGCCAGCTGAGATGGTATTCAGATTTTTTTTTTGCACTACTTAAAGAAGAGGAGTGAAGTTCTTCTTATTTTCCTGATCAAAATCTATCCTGCAACCAATCATACTAAAATAGATAATATGGTCATTTTGTTTCAATTGTGGCTACAAGGCACCTTCCGGGGTATAAATTGAATCTATTTCCTTTTTTTAAGCTAATTAAAGGTTGACTTTTATTTTACTGTACAAAGTTTGTTTTACATTTAAATCATACTTTTCAACAAATAGTCAATATAAGCGTTTGAAGTCTATATGAGGTAGCTAGGTTGAGAAGCATGACCAGTGAGATCTGGTTTAATGTGATAGTAGTCCAATTTATACTTCTAAAGGCAGCACGGTGGCACAGCAGTAAAGTTGCTGCCTGACAGCAAATGGAGTGCCGGAGACCCGGGTTCGATCCCGACTACGGGTGCTGTCTGTACGGAGTTTGTACGTTCTCCCCGTGACCTGCGTGGGTTTTCTCCAAGATCTTCGGTTTGCTCCCACACTCCAAAGACGTACAGGTTTGTAGGTTAATTGGCTTGGTAAATGTAAACAATTGTCCCTAGTGGGTGTAGGATAATGTTAATGTGCGAGAATTGCTGGTCGGCTGTATCTCTAAACTAAACTAAACTAAAACATCTACTCACCAAATTGAAAACCATGAACAACTAAAGGAAAAGCTAGGAGTAGGGTTGGAAAACTAAAGGCATGGCACAATTAAGATGTTTAAATAATACAAAAAGGCACAATCTAGCTCAGATCCTGACATTTGTGGAAGAGTTAAAGAACAATAAAATGTGACAAATGGAAAGAAAGTGGGTATGGAAAGAAACTTAAAGAAATATCAAAATTACTAAATAATTATAATTTTACTAGATAAAGCAGGGTTATTAGGAACCATTCATGTGAATGAAAGAGTAGAATTGAGCAACATGTTGAATCATTGAAATAGTGTTTACATTAGAGGGGAGGGATAGTTCTGTTCAACCTGAGGAAAGTATTATTGGGAGCAGAGTGCACCAAAAATAATATAAGCAATATAAAAATAATGAAGAAAATAATGGAACTAAAGGGTGACAAATTCCTGATCCAGGTGGTTTCCATCTCAGAGTTTTAAATTAAAATGTTGATGAATCACTAGGCATAATTTTCCAGGTTCCCATGATTAGGATCCATTGTTAGAATGCAAATTGCTTATGCCAGTCTGCTATTTAAGAAAAGTGATGACAAACATAGGAATTATAAACCAGTTAGCTAATATCTGTCATCAAATCAATTACAGGAATCTAAAGTAAAGATTGCAGGCTTAGAAAATCTATCACATAACATTATGATCATGTGCCTCCAACATGCGATATCTGTGGGGAAAAATGTGTTAAAGACAATTATGGACTTGCTGGATGAAAGGCCCAATCTGTATGTCTAATGCTCTGTGGTATGGAGCTACCCAGATATGTGTAGGCATATCCAGTCTGAAGAAGGGTCCTGACCCAAAACGTCACCTATCCATGTTCTCCAGAGATGAGTTACTCCAGCACTTTGTTACTATCTTTGGTATAAGCCAGCATCTGTAGTAGTACCAGCATTGGCATCAATACATCAATTTAAGGATGAACTTTGTTATAGGTTTCCTTATTGAAACTCAGGGGATCAATTGTGGAATTAAAACCCTGCTAAAGAAGGTACAGATATTTCCTCACCGATCTGCTGCCTGCTTGTAATGGAGCCTTCGCTTCCTTCTTCTCTCGGTATTTTCAGCTTTAAGCCAGAGTAATTCTCCTCATAGTGTGCCATTGCCGAATCAAGGCCAAATGCTCACGGCCAAAGGGGCAGCACAACGGTAAAGTTGCTGCCTTACAGTGCCAGAGACCTGGGTTCAATCCTGGCCACGGGTGCTGTCTGTACTGAGTTTGTACATTCTCCCTGTGATTGCATGGGTTTTCTCCAGTGCTCCGGTTTCTTCCCGCACTCCAAAGACATACGATTTGAAGGCTAATTGGCTTCTGTAAACTGTAAACTGTCCCTAATGTGTAGGATAGCGCTAGTGTATGGGGTGATTGCTGGTCAGCGCAGACTCAGTGGGCCAAAGGGTCTGTTTCCACTCCGTATCTCTAGTCTAAAGGCTACATTTAATTTGTCCTTCTCAACATTAATTTGTTCTTTTCAACATTCATCCAGTACTCAATGGATGTAAAACCAGCTGACAGCACCTCAAGAGTCTGGATAGCCACCACCAATTATGCCTTTGGAAGATCCTTCCTAGCAAATGAGATGATGGCCAGAGTAATCCCTGCATCCCCACTGAAGCCATTGGCCCCAGCAGTGAAACAACAATCCTCTTGCAATGACCTATCTGGAACATTGTGTGCTGATGTCAGATTCTAGACTCCCCAAATGAAACCTCTACTCACTGGTCACCCAAGATCCGAGGTTCAATGGTAATCAGCAGAAAAGCTGAAAGTGTACTTGAAGAAAATACTTTGGGGCGGCACAGTGATAGAGCTGTTAGAGCTGCTGCCTCACAGTGCCAGAAATCCAGGTTCAATCCTGACCTCAGTTGTTGCCTGTGTAGAGTTTGCATAATTCTTCCTGTGACGTATGATCTATGACGTATGACTGTGGGTAATCTTTCATTTCACTGCACATTTATGTGTATGTGACAAATAAACTTAACTTGACTTGACTTGACTTGTATGAGGTTCCTTCAGTTCCTTGGGTTTCCTCCCAAATGCCAAAAGTGTGTGGGATTGTGGGTTAATTGCCCTCTGTAAATTGCCCTAGTGTGTACGGAGTGGATGCAAATGTGGAATAACATAGAACTAATGTGAATGGGTGATTGACGGTCAGTGTGGACTTGGTGGGCCGAAGGGATTGTTTCCATGATATTTTTCTAAACTAAAGTAAACTAAAACAGGTCATAGGCATGACAAGCTGAGGACAAATGAACAATTGGCCTTGATTCAGCAATGGCATGCTGCGAGGAGAATTATCTTTCAATCAATCATAAGAAGGACTGTCAGTAAGCTGAAGAATAAGGTTATTGCAATAACACAACCATGCTGAACCCTAGTTTGAGTGAAGATTGTTTCTGTCTTCAGGCTATCATGGCGAATAGTAGCAGTCATATGATTGTGAAGATGCCAAAGAACTTTAATCAGCAACTTGAGGGCAGTAAAAATCTCGCCAAAACCTTCCACCAAACCTCATGACAGTATGACAATAGACAATAGACAATAGACAATAGGTGCAGGAGTAGGCCATTCAGCCCTTCGAGCCAGCACCACCATTCAATGCGATCATGGCTGATCACTCTCAATCAGTACCCCGTTCCTGCCTTCTCCCCATACCCCCTCACTCCGCTATCCTTAAGAGCTCTATCCAGCTCTCTCTTGAAAGCATCCAACGAACTGGCCTCCACTGCCTTCTGAGGCAGAGAATTCCACACCTTCACCACTCTCTGACTGAAAAAGTTCTTCCTCATCTCTGTTCTAAATGGCCTACCCCTTATTCTTAAACTGTGGCCCCTTGTTCTGGACTCCCCCAACATTGGGAACATGTTTCCTGCCTCTAATGTGTCCAATTCCCTAATTATCTTATATGTTTCAATAAGATCCCCCCTCATCCTTCTAAATTCCAGTGTATGGAAATGTTTTCATACAGATGAAGGCCATGTACTGTGTACTGTTCCTGAGCTGGTCCCCCACAGGTTTCTTGGACTTGTCAGGCAAAGATGATCATGTCAGTTGTCCAGCAGGAAGGTCTGAGATTGTAACAATGTTTCCTTGTAAAAGGAAGTATTGGTTTCAGACAATCCCGCGAGGATGTTTCCCGCTGGTGAAAGCAAGGCAATACTTAATTTATCGACTCATTTAGGATCAAAGGTCACACATTATCTCATTGAATGGCAGAACAGATGCAAAGGTTTATGAAGCGGCTTCCTGTTCTTGTTTTTCAATCTTACTCTCCACCATAACCCTTTGTCTGCATCCACTTAACTCAGATTCTACATGCATTCATTCCACAATATATTATCTGCACGTTCAAAGACACATTCTAAAATCCTCCCAGTTTCATTACGTAATTGTTACTTAACACTGAACTGCATTCGATTAAACTTTCCCCTTAGAATCCGACTCCAAAATCCCATGACCAGCTGCACTCCACAATCCATACACTAAGTCTAAAGAAGGAGTCTGTCACGAAACGTCACCTATTCCTTTTCTCAAGAGATGCTGTCTGACCCGCTGAGTTACACCCTCACTTTGCGGCTATTTTGCTATACAGTGGTGCAGATGGTAGAGCTGCTGCCTCACAACGCCAGAGACCCAGGTTCAATTCTGACCTCGAAAGCTGTCTGTGCGGAATTTGCATGTTCTCCCTGAGACTGCGTGGGTTTCTTCCCAGTGCTCCGTTTTCCTTCCTCATCCCAAAGACGTGTGGGTTTGTAGGTTAATTGCCCTCTATAAATTGTCGCCAATGTATAAGGAGCGAAAAAGTGGGATAACATTGAACTGGTATGGACGGGTGATCAGTGGTCGGTGTGGATTTGTTGGGCTGACAGGCCTGCTTCCATGCTGTGTCTCTAAAACTAAAACTAAAACTAAATTCTAGTTTGAATAGCTGCCCATCACTTAATTGTGTTACTTAGTAGATCTAGTCCTACTCCTTCGCTTTTCACACCTGATACTTAATACATTCCACTTTAAGTATATCATTCCACTTCAAGTATACTTATTCCAAGTATATGCATACTTGGCCAATAAACTTATTCATTCATTCTTCCATTCAACAGTGCAATGGAAGCTGCACCACCCACTCCACATTCCATGGTCCACTTTATCAACACCCCTTATTTGTTTTCATTTTAATTCATTCCACAATGTACATTGATTTTGTGAGTTCTCATTCTTTCATCGTTCGTTGAAGCTCACACAATGTGCCCCCATTTTGGCAAGTTGTTGCCAGAATTATTTCACTTGTGTGAAACTCCAGCCCTCATTGACAACTACGGGACCTTTGTCAAAGTCTTGGATCTTGACAGGTGAACAAGTGAACTATCTGACATCTATGCCCATTATGAATCAGTGTAAGTCCTACACATGGTAGTTAGAGGTATTTGGGAAAAGGTTGACCTTGGCAAACACGTCTATTGTGTGCTCTGGCTGACAGCTGAAATCTAGTGCAAAGAATAATGCTATTGTTTAAGGTTACCACCGTGCAAATTGTGCTGTCATCAGCTGGATTTGTTTTGTATAGGAGATTCTGACAGTCCTGCTCAATGCTCAAATGCTGAAAGATAATGTGTAAAACATAGGCATTGAAGTGTACCCAGCGATAATGAAAAGGTAAAGGAAGCTGTGTTCATTGCCGTATTGTGCCACTTAAGACTTTTGAAAATCATTACATGAATAAAAGGACTGATGGTGTTGGGAGTCCATTTTCTGAGTGACAGAAGGACTGATTTCAGTAATGGGGAGCACTCAAACATCTATAATTACTTATTTTGTCCTTAAAGTTATTTATGTTTTTACATGCAAATGCACTTGAGACAAAGTCCTACACAGTTGAGAAAGTCACAAAGTAATTGAAAAGTTGGGATTGTAAGTAATTTAAAAATAAACCGATATTAACCTTTCTGAAACAGAAGCACACATGCTTTGGAATCTGTGTTTATATAAAGATAATGGGCACAAAACACACGCGTACATTTTCTTATCTAAAATCTTTACAATGGCAGGAAGTGCCTGTTCAGAATGCATTGAATAAGCATTCTATTCACAATCCAGGGGATAATATTCCATAGATGTGCACTCACTGATGTTGAAGCAGATAACATTTCCTTTAATCATTATGGTTCTGCTGTTAATATGTAATAAACTACACAAAGAATCGGGTTCTGTGCTACTTAAGCCTCCAAGCTTCAGAAATATGCTATTATCTTTAATTAACTTGGCAAATGACATGTAAGCTTTCAGAAATGTAATCTAGAAAGATATTTTAGACTTCCAACAGACTATTTTAAAGAATAAAAGCAAGGATGTCATTTTAGGATGACTTCATGATTACAGCACTTTATTTACAGAATTATTACATTTAAATTAACATTTTTCAAAGTGGGATTTGAATTCTCATTCTATGGTTATTCATTCTGGTTGGATTAGCTTGGTTGATCCAAGCCTCCAGATTAGTAGTAAAATGACTATCCCATCCTAGCCTAACAAATATGATAATCAGAGATTTTGCAGTTAACTTAGAAATAAGGTTTAACCTGTTCAGTGCCACCCCCGGGTCAGAGTATACAAGTGAAACAAAATCTTGGCAGTGAACACGTTAACTGGTTAAAAATAAATCATAAAATATCTCCAAACTCTCATCTAACATTTCACTTTACTGATCAAATTCCTTACCAGTCAGTACTAAATGTTGACCATGCAGCAGAATATTACCTTCATTCAATTTTCTTTAAGAATGTAGTATACCATTACTAAAACGTTCAGGAAGACTATTCCTGTTACAAGACTAACCATTAGGTCCTAGAAATTGATCTCATTCATTTGTAACCACTAATAGTCAGTGTTGAGACATTGGTGAAAATGTCCATGTCAGCAAAAATGCAGGTGGAATGGGGCAAGAAACAAAATCTGTTTGTGATTATATGAGACAAAGTGAAAATTAATCATTACGACAAGCCTGAGCTGTTCTGTAATTGTTATTATTACCAATTTTGTTTTGATTTTTACATAGAGACTGAATTACTGAAATGTATGTAAAATGGAATTTCACTGTACCTAATTCCATGTGAAAATAAAGGCCATTAACCATTGACCATTGAAAATTGATGCCTTGTCTTGGGTAAACTTTATTAAATAACACTGAAAAGTCTATTTTATTGAGTATTAGTATTGAGTATTTTGTATTAGTATATATTGAGTATTGGTATTGTGTATTGAGTATTATTAACACTGAAAAGTAATTGAAACTTACAAAAGACCCCAAAACTAACCTAAAGACTGAGAAATTCAAGCCTTGCTAAAGGGAGAGAGCATTGATATGTGCTTTGATAATGATAAAGGTGACACTGAACCAGGAGTTTGTCACCTTGGAGGATTGGAATACGAGTATTCTAGTATTCAGATGCTCCCCACTCAAACTACCCTCCTGTTTCTGATTTTGTCGATCATTCATTCAAATGATGCTCACTCCTCACTACTTGATGTTCCTTTCAAAATAATTTCCCTGAAATACTAATTTGCAGCTTCCTGTTTTCTTCTACATTTAACTTATTTGACTTTTGAAACATTTGTCCATCTTATTTCTCATTCCATTTTTACTTCATCCTCTGTTTCTTCACTCTCACCTCAAAGTTCTGATTTAGATTTTAGTAAGTTTGACCTAATCTATCATCCTGTCAAATTCAACATACACTGATTATTTGAGTCTCAGAGATGCAGCAATTCCTGTGTTGCAAGTATTTCCAACTAACACAAAGGGCCTGCCTCATCATCATCCTGGTGATATTCTGGTGCTTGGAGGTCCATTCTAGTGATGAGCTGCTTTTGCCAAATAGCAACTACTTTTAGGGTGCAAAAACCTAACAATCCACGTTTCCTGTTCCCTCAGGACTCCAAGTACCCATTGCAACCAAAGTCATCCCTCTATTACATAACCTATCTATCTACGATGGGTGATAGGTACAGTCCAGCTACTAGTTTCAGTTCAGTTTTAGTTCAATTACTAGTTACTAGGAATATTAGCAAGTCTGCTCAAATGCTATGGCCAAATCCAACTTTCTCACTGTGGGATTTATATGTCCAAGATTTCTTGTGCTACCTAATTGATGCACTAACTGGGAGAATAGTTGGACTTTGCCCGCTTGTATTGGTTGTCCTCCTTAGATATTGAAAATCCCTGTACTATCACATGCGAATTATATGCCAATTCTAGATACTTTATAATTTATCCTGGATTTCACACATTTGCTCAGTGATTTAGAGATACAGCGTGGAAACAGGCCCTTCGGCCCACCGAGTCCGCGTCGCCCAGCGATCCCCGCACATTAACACTATCCTACACACACTAGGGACAATTTTTACATTTTACCCAGTCAATTAACCTACAAACCTGTACGTCTTTGGAGTGTGGGAGGAAACCGAAGATCTCGGAGAAAACCCACGCAGGTCACGGGGAGAACGTACACACTCCGTACAGACGCCGCCCGTAGTCAGGATCGAACCTGAGTCTCAGGCGCTGCATTCGCTGTAAGGCAGCAACTCTACCACTGCGCCACTGTGCCGCCGGTGGAGAGAGGTGGGATGCAAGGGTTTTACTTGAAGTTTGAAAAAGAAGAAAAAATATATGTTATTAAAAGAATATACATTAAAAAAATTACCAAACTGAACTTCAATGATGAAATTCCAAATTTTGTCTAGGTTATTATGAAAAGCGATCTCCTGGCTTCATTCCTTTCTGTGGGTGACTACGATGGGTTGTTATCTCATAAATTGCTTAAGCTATTTAAGAACCTGACCACCTAATTTAATAAATACATTTTAACTTTAGTCATCATTTTGGAATAAAGCTGATAATTTTAAATTGTAGAACATGAAAATTAAAATTCGAAAATTTTGAAAATCTAGTTTTTAACTTTCTAGAGCTGCCAGCATGCAGTACTATTTCACAAGCACTGCATTAGCTGGTGATTACCAGGCCTCGCAAGTGCTAATTTTCACCAGTATTATTTTCTCTGCTTTCAACTTCTCCATTGTTAAATGGCTAACTATGATGAACACAATACCACCCATCCACCCTTTATAATTTTTAATCGTTCTCTTTCACCTCCTTTACATCAGGCCAATTTCATGATGCAAATCAGGCCAAACTTCATACTTTATTCGACAAGTAATTATAATAATTTATTCCCACTGCTTGATGCACATACAAAAGCCTTCAACAGCAATCTATATTTACCCTGCCTTTATAAATAATCTCCTTATCCAATTAGAACCTTTTTGCAGATTATGTCTGCTTTTCTTGAACTGGGCAAATCGTGTCTCTGTTTTTGTCAAAAATAATCTTTGTCCTTATGTCTGCCCAAGTATTAAAGTTTCTCAGCCACTATGCTTTAAAGGTTCTCAATTAGTTATGTGCCAGCATCTCACTGATCTCCATATACATTTCCTCTAAACTCTCCAGTAAACTACAAAATAATTACTGTCCACCTAACATTATATTTGCAGCTACTTATCCTTCTCATTATTTCCTTTCCTCACTGACTTCCCACTACCTGTGCATTCATTGAGATGTCTTTACTTTCTCCCTTTCCGTAATGAGTACTGTTCATAATTGGTAATAGTGATCATTTCATTCCCCTTTTTTAATTATTAACAAATTGGCCCTTCACCTTATTTTCCTTTTACTAGTTACTGTGAATCACTGTAGACCTTGGTGGGAACATGATTTAAAATGAACAGTTGAATTTACTGGGAATAGATCTGCAGATTATATAATCTGTGAAACAGTGCTTTATCTTGACGGTTTGTAAGCGTGACTCAAATTCTTCCATGAGGAAGACTAGTGGACTGCTTTTAGAATGGTATTTCAACCTCTCTAGTTTAGGTGACGTTCCTAAGGGTATGTTGCTGTTAGGATAACCAGATCTAGGAGCATGCGTACACTTCCTTTATGCCAAGATACTCTCCATAGGAAATTTTTAGAGAGGAAAGTAATAATGAAGAAGTTTCAGCAAGTTAGGATTTGAGGAATTAAGTAAAAGTAGTAATTCCTCAAGGACCATGAAAAGGATGCTTCCAGTACTGGAAGTGTCTAGGACCAGTGGGCACAGCCTCAGAATAAAAGGACGTACCTTCAAAATGGAGAAGAAGAGGAATTTCTTTAGCCAGAAGATGGTGAATCTGTGGAAATCATTGCCACAGACAGATGTGGAGGCCAAGACATTGGGTATTTTAAAGCCAGAGCGTGATAAGTTCTGATTAGGAAGGGTGTCAGAGGTTACGGAGAGAAGGCAGGAATATGGGGTTTAGAGGGAAAAATAAATAAGCCATGGTGGAATGGCAGAGTAGACTCGATGGGCTGAATAGCCTAATTCTGTTCCTATGCTTTATGGTCTTATGGCAGTGAGATTGTAGTGTGATAGAGTCGGTTGCAAAGTCAATGGAAGAAATGTATAATGAATCAGGTGGGCCATGAGCTGGTTATTTTTTATACCAAAAGCAACATCACGAAAGACAGGTCGCCGTACTATCTGTGGAAAATTCTCAATTTCAATGCCAGGAACCACTACTACTTTACTTCTTTGCACCCTCAACAATAGACACTCAAACGATTTGTTCAATTCTCAGCTCTATCATGAGAAGGGCGAACCAGGTGAACAGAAAAAAAAGTTCAAGGATGTCCTCAAAATTTCCTTGAAGAAATGCAATGTCATCCCTGAGTCCTGAGGATCTCTAACCCATGACTACTCAAAGTGAGAAAGGAGCTTTTGGGATGGTATAGAGAACATCAAGTATAATGCACCAGAAACCCTGCGTATGTTGTAGAAGTATCCTTTCACCACCCCATTAGGCAACTCTTGTCCTATCACTCGAGGAATCTACAGTTCCCCCATTGGCCTCATTACCCAACGCACAACATACAAAATTTGAATGGAAACAAATCATTCTTGTTCTTGAAGTACAGCCTCAGAAGAAGAAAATTATAACGGAAGAAGGGTTCCAACTTGAAACATCACCTATCCATATCCTCCAGAGTAGCTGCCTGACGCACTGAGTTCCTCCAGCACTTTGTGTTTTACTCAAGATTGCTGCATCTACAGTTCCTTATGTCCACATTATCACTGTAAGTGTACTGCAAAAGTTAAGTGGAAAGCACCTTGGATGCACTAAGCTCATAAAAGATGCTCAATTATCCAAGATTTTACATTTTTATTTGGGAATAGGGATGATACAGGTGAGCACCATGTAATTTTCATCATGTGATGTGACAAATCGAGGTATGTTTTATGTCAAGTTACATCATCATCAGTTGGAGTGTGTTCGCATACATTAGGAGACAAATGGGGTAGGCCTGCCAAATGCTTTTTCCTAATGCTTGTGCCCTTTCAGTAATAGCTATTTTTCTGGAATTGTTTTTAATATAAAACACATCGGGAATAGCAATTGCCAAGTTTTCAATAAACCTGGATAAAGAAAAAGGCACTTTACACTCTTAACCTAACATTTTTGAGCCTGTCTTCTATTATGATCAAACAAACCAATAAATTTTATGAAAGCTGTAAATGTAGTCAGGGTTACAAAAAAAAAAAACAACACTGAAGCAAATATTGGCCTTAAAACAAACCATTGTTATTTAGCCCAAGTTATGTTGGATCTAGAAAATGTGAGAATTTAGTGCTTTGCATTAAATTCTAATTATTCTGATAGTCTGATAGAATACTGAGCTGAAACGTCATCTCTCCATGTTCTCCAGAGATGCTGCCTGACCTGCTGAGCTACTCCAGTGCTTTGTATCGTTTCTGATTATTTACATTCATCTGACTTTTACAAGTGCACCGATCGAGTTTAGATGCTTCATTTGTTATTGAAAATTAAAATTAACCACTGTAATTTCATAATGCTGTATTTAGTAAACAGATTTAATCAAAATAGATATGCATCTGTGTTCATTAGTGCTATGTTTCCTTCAATTAAGTTTAGCATTGGCTATGCCTTGTATTAATTCAATAGGTTTAAGTTTAGATTTATTATTGTCACTTGTACCAAGGTACAGTGAAAGGTTTTATTTTGCATGCTATCCAAACAGATCAAATATTGCATACATAAGTCAAACTTAGTTAGAGCAAAGGTAAATATACAGTGTAGAATATAGTTCTCAGCGTTGTAGCGCATCAGTTCAATAGACAAAGACCAATGTCCACAGGGGTGGAGGTGAATCAGACACGACCCTACCTTATGGAACAGATAACAGAGAAACCTGATAAAAAAAAGAGGTGAAGAAGCTGTTTCTGAGTCTGGTGGTGTGTACCTTCTGCCAGACGGGTGCAGGGAGAAGAAGGAATAACCGAGGTTGGACAAGTATTTGATTATGTTGGCTGCATTTCCGAGGCAGCTTAAAGTGTAGATGGATTAAATAATTAGGCAGTCATAAAAAAAGATTAATGCAGTACACTAGGTTTCTCACCTTCAATTGCAAGTGGTAAATCTGAAACATGGTCTTTACATAAAGAAAAAAAAATCGGACAATTATGGAATTTGTAAATAATGTCCCAGTGTCCGTCCGCCTTTCTGCAGATCTTTTGTTTAAACATTATTACTTTCCCAGGTTTTCAATTGCAAATACTATCGGATTTTCATTCTAAGACTTCTTTTAACTACTTCCCAAGTGCTGCTGTTGATTTAAGAGTGCACATAAAAGTTGTCGGATTAAATGACAGAATCAGCAGCATTCAGCGTTTATCTTCAACATTTCATAGTCCCAGTTGAGTGATTCACGTTTTGAGAGAGCAGTCATAGAATTGGGATTCCCTCAATAACAAGCTGTGTTTGAGCAGAGTGCCTTTGGAAACCTCGCAGTTAAAGGGAAGAAATGACTTTAATTTACAAAAGTGCTTTTAGAACATTTCAAAAATGCTTTTTAGCCAATGAAGCATTGTTATATTTGAATGACAGGAAACACATTATGCACAGCAGGCTCCCAGAATTTTCAGAATTAAAAAAAATTACTTTGTTTTGCGTATAAATGTGGTCGGGACTCTTAATCAAAGTAGTGCAGTGAAGTATTTTATGTTCACCTGGGGGCTAAGGCTTGAATAATTTTCAACAGGATAGCCATCCCTTAATGAGAGCATTGGAATGGCAGCCTGCATTGCACAGTCTCTGAAGTGGAACTTCAACTCAGAACTTTCTGAGTTGGAGTCAGGAGTGCCAAGCACATGGCCATGGCTTACACTATATCGCATGGGCATTTTAATGAGAAGACAGACACGATAAGTAACATGGCTAAATCAATCACAGTGATACCAAAATATTGTGACAATGAACACAGGTGTACAAAGAAATGGCGAAACATTATTTTGTAAAAAAAAGATTCATAGCGTTGTCATACCTCAAATGCAGGGAGGTTTGGGAAATATTGAAATGACTTAAAGGGTCTTCTGGATGGGTTGGGATGGAGATGGGATGGCAGTAGTTAGATTATAAAAGTGTAGGATTATTTGTTTGATGGAGAAAAAAAGATGCTATGGGTTGCAGAGAATAATTGTTAGGAACTCCTTTATGGGACTGGTGTCTTCCCATGCCTAATAACTTTTATGATGGATCTGTTCTTGAATTACTACCAGTTTCACTGCAGCCTAGACTGTAGAAAGTAGCAAAAAATATATCTTTAATTTAGGTTGAAAAATTTACAACATCTTGAATGTTGTAGCTGATACTATGCTAGCCTTCCCTTTCTCTCTAAACCTCTGTGTTATGAGCTGAGGCACAGATGCTGCTTAACAAGCTGAGTTCCTCCAACACTATGTTTAGCTCATATACTTGTGATCGTCATGGGGTCAGCTGCTGATGACCTGATGAGGCTTGACTTTTGGTCATCCCAGCTGCAACCTCTGTCTCTGTTGATCATCCATCAGGATATTTATTAATGACCCCTCTCTGACCACAATGCCTGAGGTTGAGAGATCTTACTCTAAAGGTAAAATAAACACCAATGAATGCTTGATAAATGAAAGTGGTGCAAGAATAGCCACTAGAATGGAAATGGCTTTATAGAAACATAGAAACATAGAAAATTGTTGGCGACAAGTGGATAGTAAAAGTTGGTATCATACGAGGGCTGCCTTTTTGAGCTAGATCATGAACTAGACATGACTGAAGAAAATGATATGGACGACCATAATAAGCGATCCTGAAAGTCAGTGGGGCAAGGAAAGTAATATGTCATCATTACAATCACATCAGACATCACTCTGACTTTTGCAAAGGGGAATCTCAGTGCTAAAACTGTGGACAATCATTGGAGAGCTTGAGAAGTAATGACATGTTTCAAAATCTAAGGATGTTAAAGATGAAAAATAAGATACAAAGTGCTGGAGTAACTCAGCGCAGCAGGTAACGTCTCTGGAGAACATGGATAGGTGACGTTTTGGGTTTGGACACTTTTTTCAGACTGCTAAAGATTTCTTCAGACTGTTAACAATGAGTTGGATTAGTTAAGATTAAACCTGCCTGTTACAGTGAGAAGAAACATTTGCAATGAGCATGAGCAAATATTTTGTATGCTGTTTTATTGTTTAGTGTGTTGTCTATCTGTTCACAAAGTATATTCAGATTATTGATTAATGAAGCACCTTGAAACATTCCATTAAGTTAGATGGATTATATTAATGGAATTAGTTATGTTACCAGCTAATTATGTGATTGATAGTCATCAGTGTTTGACCTTTCTCAGCTGTGTCTTAGATTTTCCTTTGTTTATCTATTGTAGCTATTACCATCTTTCCTTTTGTTCTTTCTTATAAGTGTAGCACATTAACCAAAGAACCCACATAAAAACAAAAAAGTCAAATTTAATTCCAAGCAAACCTCAAATGTGGAGAAGCTTTGTCATTCTGAACCGGATCAGGCCCGATTTTTAAGTTGGCAATGAGAAGACCTTTGTAGGGTCAGGAGCAATCTTCATTGGCATTAGCTACAGTGGGCCTTTGAGAACTTCCGGCTAGGCCATTCAAAGCCTGAACAATATGTGGGGAACATTTGTGCTGTCCATATGTATAACTGCACATGCTGGTACAAATCGATTTATTCACAAAATGCTGGAGTAACTCAGCAGGTCAGGCAGCATCTCGGGAGAGAAGGAATGGGTGACGTTTCGGGTCGAGACCCTTCTTGTGCTGTCCATTACCAGCTCAATGTTGCAGTGGGTTCCCCTTTATTCCAGGACTCTGTTCAGTGTTCTACAAATAGACTAACATCTTGAACAGCAGAAGTCCTGATTTCCAGGGCTCTGCCCCTCCTGGGCAGATAGAATTCTAATCACCTCAAGATGCGACATCATTGCGTTTGCATAAATGGTTTTTAATTTTGTAAAACCAGCATCCTTTTGACGTCATTGCAATTTCTCACCATGTTATTATTTTAGACCTTCCTGCAGCTGTTACTCCACTGTCTGCAGCTGTGTCACTAAAGGGATGCCGTTCCTCCAGAGATGCTGCCCTATCTGTTGAGCTACTCCAATACGTTGTGCCGTTTTTAAAAATAAACCACCATCTGTAGTTGCTTGCGGCTACAGCTGGATTTTAATGTCTGTTTAACCCTCTGATTACAGACTGATTGTCTTTCCTCCACACAGAGAATGTGTCATACCATCTACCTTTTTCCACAAATCTCTAGACATTTTTTTTGCTGTCTGTGCGAAGAGTGGTTCTTTCTTTTTCTATAGCCTTCCCAAATTGGATAAATGGAGCAACATTCTGGTTCCCATGATGTGTGTCATATATTGTTTATGCAACAATAGAGTGATAGAGTGATACAGTGTGGAAACAGGCCCTTTGGCCCAACCTGCCCACTCCATCCAACATATTCTAGGTACACTAGTACACTAGTACACTAGTGTTCTAGGTACACTAGTCCCACTTGCCCGCG